>NC_059441.1:10838140-10968140 GCF_021028975.2 Sphaerodactylus townsendi
TCAGATCAAGGAGGATCAAGATTGGGAGCCATAGATCGACTTCTCCATAAATCTGTCCAAGCCTTTTTTAAAGCTATCCAGGTCAGTGGCCATCACCACCTCCTGTGGCAGCATATTCCAAACACCGATCACGCGTTGCGTCAAGAACTGTTTCCTTTTATTAATCCTAATTCTTTCCCCCAGCATTTTCAATGGATGCCTCCTGCTTTCAGTATTGTGAGAAAGAGATAAAAATTTCTCTCTGTCAACATTTTCTACCCTATGCATAATTTTATAGACTTCAATCATATCCCCCCTCAGACGTATCCTTTCCAAATTAAGGAGTCCCAAATGCTGCAGCCTCTTCTCATAAGGAAGGTGCTCCAATCCCTCATATTGATGATTGTTGTACGATGTTATGTTTATTGATAGTGTTATTATGTTGTTGTGCACTGCCCTGAGCCTTTCGGCGGAGGGCGGTATATAAATTAAATATACCATACCATACCATTTATATTGGACATTGTGGGTCCCTTGGGATTTTATATCGTTTCGGCAAGGGGGCAGAACAGGGGGGCTTTCTGCCCCTGCCACGGACCTTAGGGGAGGGAAATGATACACTGAACTAGGTGGATTTTTGGGCCGATCCCACCCCACTTACAAGGAACAGACGAATGTGCCAGACGGGCTCCGGCGCCGGATGCCCTCGTATTCTTCGTAGATGCCCCGTTTCTGCTTCTGGCTCACGTGCTCCAGTAGTTCCACCACCGTCATGGCCTTCGGCCCTGGCACGTGCACGGAGCCGTTGTCACGAGGAGTTGCCAGGGACACCAGGATCAGCTCGTCCAGAGGGTCTGGGTGGCCGTTCTGCTGCGGGAGGAACCTGCAGTTCCAGCCGAAGGGGTCCAGCTTGAGGGACCCGCCCAGGTACTCAGGGAGACATTCCTGGGGGAGATGTTGCTTCAGCTCCGACATCTTCACCATCTGAACCTGAGGAGGGACCGCGGAGAGAGGCGCGTGTTACAACATGTTCATTACAATTGCAGATGGGTCATGACTAGAGCAAGGTGTAACTCTTTTCCGTCAGTACATCTTCAAGGTCGCTTCTCTAGTATCCCACAAAATAAGAACATAAGAACAGACCAGAGTCCATCTAGTCCAGCTCTCTGCTACTCGCAGTGGCCCACCAGGTGCCTTTGGGAGCTCACGTGCAGGAGGTGAAAGCAATGGCCTTAAGAACATAAGAAAGAGCCTGCTGGATCAGACCAGAGTCCATCTAGTCCAGCTCTCTGCTACTCGCAGTGGCCCACCAGGTGCCATTGGGAGCTCACAGGCAGGATGTGAAAGAAATGGCTTTAAGAACATAAGAACTAGCCTGCTGGATCAGACCAGAGTCCATCTAGTCCAGCACTCTGCTACTCGCAGTGGCCCACCAGGTGCCTTTCGGAGCTCACGTGCAGGAGGTGAAAGCAATGGCCTTAAGAACATAAGAAAGAGCCTGCTGGATCAGACCACAGTCCATCTAGTCCAGCTCTCTGCTACTCGCAGTGGCCCACCAGGTGCCATTGGGAGCTCACAGGCAGGATGTGAAAGCAATGGCCTTCTGCGGCTGTTGCTCCCGAGCACCTGGTCTGTTAAGGCATTTGCAATCTCAGATCAAAGAGGATCAAGATTGGTAGCTATAAATCGACTTCATAAATCTGTCCAAATGAGCGTTGCTGTCGATTTTGTCCTAATACAACTGATTCACTTTCTCATGTTCTGCTTCACTGTTCACAATACAACAGCATCAGAACTGATTTGAGAACTGTACTACCAACAGGATTTATGCTCCTTTCTGATAAGATTAAAAATGGCTAAGCTTCTAAATAACTCGAATGTTGAAATCTCTGAAGCTGTTGCTATATTTTTACTCTGTGTACTGCAAGTTGTGCAATAATGATCTTCTTATTGTATTTGGAATTCTTGACACACATCGGTTTTATGCCTAATAAAGGTTTTGGATTTGGATTTGGAGAGGCGCGTGTCAAACGAGTCCAGGGAAACCAGAACTTGCACAAAAATCGATCGATAAAAACAAATAAAGAGACTTGGAAGTTGGGGAATGAATTCAGACACAGGGTCCGACGAATGTGCCAGATAGACCAATGTTATGTGGGGACGGTGCTGGAAATCTCTCGACAAAATCGGCCGGCTGAGCCGTGGAAAAATGGCACCCCTAGCTATAACCGACATCTTGCAAATAAGATAGGAAGCATTTATTGTCATTGTGCATGTGTAACCCCCATGCTCAGAATGGGTTGACCCAGAAAGGGGTGGAGACTCAAAGCAGCAGAAGGCTGCAGAGCTCATGTAGTTTGGAGGAGACGAGGCTACCAGACTCAGACCTTGGTTTGTATAAGCCCTAAACATCTTGTTAAGGGTTTTTTTTTAATGTTTGTAATGGGTGAGAGTTCTCCTGGAAACCTTCATCACGTTGAATCCTGTTCATCAAGCCCTTGGAGTCTTCAGGAGCCAACCCACTTGCAAAGAAGAATTGGACTTGGCAGTATCAGTAGACTGTAAATATAAGGACTTGAAAATGCAACCTGAACAGGACCTTGAAGTGTGATGTTAAATGTTGATGTTATATGTTGTGAAAGTAAACTATTTTGTTTTTAAAGTTTGTTGTTGCAAACTCATTCCAAGTTCTGCCCCACAGAACCCACAGATAGAGGTTACACACGCACAACGAAATTTACAAGCATTCCCCGATGCACACTATGTCAGACCTCAAACCCCATCCCCACATTCCCCTTACTCCACTCATCCCTACACAACCCCAAACACATCAACACAAAACCATGGAATTCAGCATAGCCACAGCTCTAGAATAGAGGCTATCTCTGAGCCTACTTGTCCTAGTTCCGTGGTGGCGAACATTTGACACTCCAGAGGTTATGGACTACAATTCCCATCAGCCCCTGCCAGCATGGTCAATTGGCCCTGCTGGTAGGGACTGGTGGGAATTGTAGTCCATATCATCTGGAGTGCCAAAGGTTCGCCACCACTGTCCTAGTTTTTATAATCCTATATCGCCTGCCAGATGGTAACATTTCAAAAAGAGAGTATGCCGGATGAGATGGGTTCTTCAGAATATTCTGAACTTTCTTTAGGCAGCAGGAATAATAAAGTTCTTCCAAAGAGGGGAGAGGGCAGCCAATAAGTCTCAGGACGGGAAGATGGCATGGTAAAGCCACCTCTTGGCAGCTAAGGAGGGCTGGTGCTTGGAAGAGAGACTTCCAAGGAAGGTTATCCAGAGGAAGGCAACAGAAGCCCACCTCTGCCTCTCACTTGCCTTGAAACTCCCAAAACTGATGTATTCTCTTCTGGACATAAGAACATAAGAAAGAGTCAGCTGGATCAGACCAGAGTCCATCTAGTCCAGCACTCTGCTACTTGCAGTGGCCCACCAGGTGCCTTTGGGAGCTCACGTGCAGGATGTGAAAGCAATGTCCTTCTGCGGCTGTTGCTCCCAATCACCTGGTCTGTTAAGGCATTTGCAATCTCAGATCAAAGAGGATCAAGATTGGTAGCCATATAGATTGACTTCTCCTCCATCAATCTGCCCAAGCCCCTTTTAAAGCTATCCAGGTTAGTGGCCATCACCACCTCCTGTGGCAGCATATTCCAAACACCAATCACACGTTGCGTGAAGAAGTGTTTCCTTTTATTAGTCCTAATTCTTCCCCCCAGCATTTTCAATGGATGCCCCCTGGTTCTAGTATTGTGAGAAAGAGAGAAAAATGTCTCTCTGTCAACATTTTCTACCCCATGCATAATTTTATAGGCTTCAATCATATCCCCCCTCAGACGTCTCCTCTCCAAACTAAAGAGTCCCAAATGCTGCAGCCTCTCCTCATAAGGAAGGTGCTCCAGTCCCTCAATCATCCTCTGCACTTTTTCTATCTCTTGACAATTGTCCCCCAAGGACAATTTGAGCACACAGGGGGGAAAACTGAGTGTATTTTGTGGATACATGGACACAGGAAGCTGCCTTCTACTGAAGCAGATCATTGGTCCATCAAAATTTGTCTTGTCTACTTAGACCGGAAGCTGCCCTCCAGGGTCTCAGACCAAGGTCTGTCCTACCACCTACTGCCTGATGCTTTTAAGTGGAGATGCCGAGGACTGAACCTCGGACCTTCTGAACGCCAAACAAAGGCTCTTCCACCAAGCCACATCGATAGACTTCTGGGGAGGTTCAAAAGAACATTCTAGCTTCAGACAAGATGTTGAGTGTCACCAAGAAGGTCGCAATTAGCTGTTTCAACACCACTGTGTAACCTCGGCCAAAGCTTTTGAAAAAGCAAAGAAGGGAAGGCACATCTGTACCGGAGTGGGACCCCAACCAGACACACACACCCCTGAGCCGGAACGCCTTCGACTTACTCGTTCTCGGAGCTTTTCTTTCAACAGCAAGCTGATAATGGAGTAAGGGGACCTTCGGAAGGAACCACATAGGAACACGCCGACTGATAAAAAGACAACTTCTTAAAGAGCAAGGAAGCAGGGGAGAGGCTCCCACAGAGAACAGGCGAAGACAGACAGTTTGGGAAAAGGGGGAGAGGGGATCACAGATGACAAACATATACCATAAGAACATAAGAAAGAGCCGGGTGGATCAGACCAGAGTCCATCTAGTCCAGCACTCTGCTACTCGCAGTGGCCCACCAGGTGCCTTTGGGAGCTCACATGCAGGAGGTGAAAGCAAGGGCCTTCTGCTGCTGCGGCTGCTGCTCCCGAGCACCTGGTCTGCTAAGGCCTTTGCAACCTCAGATCAAGGAGGATCAAGATTGGGAGCCATAAATCGACTTCTCCTCCATAAATCTGCCCAAGCCCCTTTTAAAGCCATCCAGGTAAGTGGCCATCACCCCCTCCTGCGGCTGCATATTCCAAACACAAATCACACATTGCATGAAGAATTGGGATGCAGTGGTTGGAGAAAACATATCCCACTTTGGTGCCCAGAACTGTACTGGTGATGGATTCACTTTGAAGAAGAAGAAGAGTTTGGATTTATATCCCCCTTTTCTCTCCTGCAGGAGACTCAAAGGGGCTTACAATCTCCTTGCCCTTCCCCCCTCACAACAAACACCCTGTGAGATGGGTGGAACTGAGAGAGCTCCGAGAAGCTGTGACTAGCCCAAGGTCACCCAGCTGGCGCATGTGGGAGTGCACAGGCTAATCTGAATTCCCCAGATAAGCCTCCACAGCTCAGGCGGCAGAGCGGGGAATCAAACCCGGTTCCTCCAGATTAGATACACGAGCTCTTAACCTCCTACGCCACTGCTGCTTTGCTATCCACTTTCTGTCTACCTCGTCATTTGCTTTCCCCCTTCTGTAGAAATCCAGCTCCTCAAGGCAGAAGGCAGCGTTTCCAATTGCAGGTGTGAAATTTCTAGTGATCGGGGGGGGGGTGCAGCCTTGGGGGGGGCAGGGTTTGGGGAGGGGAGAAAACCCCGCCGCACATAATGCCACAGAGTCCGCCCTCCAAAGCAGCCATTCTCCAGGGAAACTGATCTCTACAGTCTGGATTTCTGTTGGAATTCTGGGAGGTCTCCAGGCCCCACCTGGAAGTTGGCAGCCATAAGGGAGAAACGCAGCATTTCTGGCCCTGGAAAATATTGATGCTATTTGTGGATTTAATAGTCACCATAATAATCTAGTGGTCAGCGAGGGAACTCACGCCCAACAACTTCTGCTTTCTTCTCCTGCGACCAACAGGGGGAGACTAGAGACCTCGCCAACACAGAAAAATGAATTGTCGAAGGCTGTCATGGCCGGATTCAACTGGTTCTGGTGGGTTTCCCGGGCGGTGTGGCCGTGGTCTGGTGGATCTGGTTCCTAATGTTTCGCCTGCATCTGTGGCCGGCACCTTCAGAGGTGTATCGCAGAGGGAAGTCTGTTACACACGGTGTCCGGAGAGAAGGGAATGTTTGGGGTATATATTGTCCATGTCCCAGGGTGGGGAACCAATCAGTAGGTGTTTGGGTGGAACTTGTTATGCAAAGATGTGGTTGGTAGTATTGTATTGTGGGTGGGGCTTATCCGTCCAGGGAGTGATTCACATTTTCATGCCCTGCAGCAGCAGCAGTATTGGTGAATGCAAATCCTGGGTTTGGGTGGAGTCCATTGTTCATGAACTTGGCATGCCCTTGGGGTTTGCTTTTGGTGTTGTTTTTAAGTCCTGGTTCCCCACCCTGGGACATGGACAATATATACCCCAATATATACCCCAAACATTCCCTTCTCTCTGGACACAGTAACAGACTTCCCTCTGTGACACACCTCTGAAGATGCCGGCCACAGGTGCAGGCGAAACGTTAGGAACAAGATCCACCAGACCACGGCCACTCAGCCTGGAAAACCCACCACAAGCAACAGAAAAGTGAGATTTTTTTCTCCCTTCCGAAGGAGCAAGATGCATCTGGACTCTAGAAAGCCTGGCTAGAAAAGAGTTCTGTTGCTATCTGCATGCAAACGAGTCAGTCGGGATGCATTAAGAGGTTGGAGGAGGACGTGCATCAGCTCAGAAGAAATCTACTGGTGGGGTTTTGACCACCTTCTCAGACGCACAGGACAGCAAACGGAAACTCTCACAGCCTGACCGTATTTCAAGTTTTTAGCGGCAGAACACCACAAAACGAGAGAAAGCAAGATCGGCCCAAACCCAATTACTCGCCCAACAACCAGGGAAGATGTATTTTCTTATATCTTTAAAGTGAAATTTCCAATAAACATCGTAAGTTAAAGGGCATCAATACATAAATGAAAGGATTCATTCATCAGCTATAGTACATGAAGCTTACATTAACAGGGATAGTCCATTCATAAATATATAAAATATGCAATAGCAGCTCAGTCAATGCGGGTAAGTATAGTCCAAAGACATCAAAGCTCCGCTACTGCTTCAAATCAAGTATACCATAGGTGTCAAACTTGCGGCCCTCCAGATGTTATGGACTACAGTTCCCATCATCCCCTACAGGGAGGGCCGCGAGTTTGACACCTGTGAAGTATACAGATAACTCTTCAGGAATACACCACGTAATAAGTCAACCACAGGTAAAATGAATGCAATCCGCACTTCGGAATAGTAAACAAGCGGCACGTAGCTATATCGGCAGCAAATAGCAGCAAGTAAATGATTCGTAACTGTATCGGCCGCAAAATGCCTGCGTGCTGAGGATACGTTTTCGAGCTGCAAATCTTCTTCCGTGCTTATACAACAGTTCTCAGTCTATGATTCTTGGACTGTTCTACAGTATTGCCCAATTTAAGTAAGCATGGTTCGCAGAGAATCCCTTCTGTTTTTCTTAGTAGCCTAAGAAGAGTTTGGAAGAGTTTGGATTTATATCCCCCCACCCCCCTTTCTCTCCTGAGCCTCTTTACAGGAGAGAAAGGGGGGGGGGATATAAATCCAAACTCTTCTTCTTGGGCCAGTCACAGTTCTTTGGAGCTCTCTCAGCCACACCCACCTCACAGGGTGTTTGTTGTGAGTGGGAAAGGGCAAAGAGATCGTAAGCCCCTTTGAAGAAGAAGAAGAATTTGGATTTTTATCCCCCCTTTCTCTCCTGTAGGAGATTCAAAGGGGCTTACAATCTCCTTGCCTTTCCCCCCTCACAACAAACACCCTGTGAGGTGGGTGGGGCTGAGAGAGCTCCGAGAAGCTGTGACTAGCCCAAGGTCACCCAGCTGGCGTGTGTGGGAGTGTACAGGCTAATCTGAATTCCCCAGATAAGCCTCCACAGCTCAAGCGGCAGAGCAGAGAATCAAACCCGGTTCCTCCAGATTAGATATACGAGCTCTTAACCTCCTATGCCACTGCTGCTACAGGAGAGAAAGGGGGGATATAAATCCAAACTCCTCCTCCTCCTCCTCTTCTTTCTCCCAGTGGCAGATGTTTGAAAGCAGTCCCTTACTAGACAAGGGCCTTGCCCACCTTCCTGAAATGTAGGGTGGGCACCACTTTGGGGAATGGGGCTTGCTAAAATCCCACGCGCCTCCCAAGCCACCAGCGACCCCTGCCGTAGCAGATTGACACACTTGGCCTGGCTCCCCTGTGTCCCGCCTTCATTTCCTCCTTCCTCCTTAGAGAATTCTGAGAATTTCAGTTCCCAGAACTCCTGAGGGTTTGACCGTCAAGACATTCTTGGAACCACAATTTCCAGAATGCCTGTGGGGAGGAAACAGAGAAAATACAGCTAGAGAGACAGTACGGCAAGAGTTTTCTTTCCTTTCACACACACACACACACACACCCCCCCCGGATCTTCGTCAACGGGGCAGAAACAATAAAGGAAGGGTAGGAGAAAGAACTCTTCCCTCGGCCCCGTTGTCTTTCCGAGCCAGAGGAGAATTCACAAGCTTTTCATGATCGTCTTCTGAGCCAATGGACTATCAATTTGGTCAGCTTCTCTCAGATCGATAAGATTTCATGACAACCCAGAGAAGCAGCTATAAAACGATGAAGTTCAGAATCTAAAATTCCATAGCTGCCCCACGCTGTTTGGACTGAAACATGAACGCTGAAATGGTGTTGCTTACTTCACAATTCTCGGTTCAGGAGTCAGGCCAAATCCTACGTTGCTCAGTTTTGCAAGACATTTTCTGTCCCCATATGTCACCTCACTGGTGACACCTTCCACATACAAATGGGGAAAGCACATGAAGGAACAGGCATAGCTGCCCCCCATCGTGTCTAGCTCGGTCTCTGCTTGAGAAAGAGTCGAGCTGGACGATCTCAAAATCAAATCAGCATTCTGTGTATTGCAAGATCACCTGAAAATTTAAAAACTTTCACACAGCATCATGGGCTGTGGAGCTTAATGCTATGGGCACAGTTCCTTTTCCCGCATTCCATGTATTGCTATTCACTGGAAATTTTAAAAAAATTCACACATCATTATGGGCTATGTAGTTTAAATAGCAATACACAATTCTGTGTATTTCTGTTCACCAGGAATTTAAAAAACATTCACGCAGCATCATGGGCTATTAAGTTTAATGATATGACCAATCTCAAAACAATTCCTTTTGTCAGCATACCTTTTGTATTGCAAGAGCACCAGAAATGTAAAAAATATTCGCACAGCATCATGGGCTATGTAGTTTAACTCCTTTGAGAGCACTTTGGGGAATCCTCCATTTATGGACACAGGACTGTCAAACCAACATAATAAATGTAGGAAGGTTTTGGGAATGGGGGACAGGGAACCAAGGATTCCGCCATTCTCAAACACTCCTCAGTTTCCTCTTCTCTTTACCTTTAGTAAATTGAGAATTTTCTTGCTGAGATCCAGCTCAAAATTGGTATAGTGGGAGCCCGCCATGTCGTAAATGAAGACCAAGCCGTTCCGCTGTGTTTCAAAGCTGGGGTATGAGATAAAAGCAACATGAATCATTATTAAAGAACTGAACACCGTCCATGTGAAGGATGTATCCTGATTTCCTCAGCCACATGGTTTCCCTACACAGAGTTTGTTCAGAAGGAAATAAAAGTCTTTGCAAAAACTCTCTTTCCCATCCCTTCTTTATTCCACACCTCCAACACGGAACAGACAGCAGCATATACGTTTCTTTCTCTTCTTTCTTCCCACAACACCCCGTCACCAGAGGTGGGATCCAGCCGGTTCTCACCAGTTCCCGAGAGTGGGTTACTAATTATTTGTGTGTGCCGAGAGGGGGTTACTAATTGGGTCTGCTTTTCCGTTAGAAATCCCATTAGGTCCCAAAATCATCAAGTCCTGTTGTTTCCTATGTGACTGGTTAGCGAAGGTAGAAAACGGGATAATTCTCCCTGTTGGGCTGTTTTAGAAACATGTTTTAGAAACAGGGTCAAGTTCCTTGTTTAAGGAAAGTCTCCTCCTTTTGATTTCAAGAAACAAAATTACGTATTTGGAAGTATTAAGTATTTGACAGGCAGTCAATTAGAGGAGAAGTAGTTGTTTCTGTTGGCAGTAGACGGTAGGACTTGCTATAATGAGTTTAAATTATGGACAGAAAGATACCAGCTGGAAATTAGGAACTTTTTTTTTACAGTAAGAGTTTTTTACAGTAACAGAGAAATTATTAATGCCCCGCCCCCGGAATGCCTGGCCACGCCCCATTCGTGCCCCGCCCAGCCCCATTGGCGCTACACCACTGTTTGAATCCCACCACCATGGGAACCTGTTACTAAAATTTTTGGATCCCATCACTGCCCTTCACTCAGCAAATGTCAAAGTTAAGTAAGGATTTGAACCCGAGTCCTTCCAGTCTAAGTCAACCGCTCGATCCTCTACGACGGCTTTGGAGTTTGGTAAGACCTCATCAGTCGTATTGACAAAACAAGACAGTTCCAAATCATCCCGTATTTCTGTTAGTCCTTCGTTTGGGTCAATGCGCACCATTTGAGGGCCAGATGCAAAGAAAAAGAAGAGTTTGGATTTATATCCCCCCCCCCCTTTCTCTCCTGTATGGAGACTCAAAGGGGCTTACAATCTCCTTTCCCTTCCTCCCTCACAACAAACACCCTGTGAGGTAGGTGGGGCTGAGAGAGCTCTGTAGAACTGTCACTAGCCCAAAGTCACCCAAGATGGCATGTGTCGGAGTTCACAAGCTAATCTGGTTCACCAGATAAGCCTCCACAACTCAAGTGGCAGAGCAGGGAATCAAACCCGTTTCCCCAGATTAGAGTGCACCTGCTCTTAACCACTACACCACGCTGGCTCGCCAGCGGAGCACTTCTGTGAAAACTGAACCAAGTCTGAATTCATTTGCAGGATTGCTCAGGGCAGACAAACGTCTCCGGCCCATCTTTAACGACGGGCAGACATTCAACTGGTGTCCTCTTTCCTGGGATGAAGATGGAGTGAAGGAAAAGCGTTCCGGGTTGAAATTTGACCCTGTTACCTAAGTGTGAAAGCACCAAGCTCCCTGCCAGAAAGACAGGCTAAATTACACAGCCTTTTCCCCTCTTTTTAACAGTTCCTTAGATTTTGTTCTGAGCAAGGCTCCGTTCCTCAGTAAGGAAAAGTTTAACCTCAAGAGACCGCAGAAACGCAAGCAAAATCCCAGGATTTTAGCAAAAGACCTTCCCTGGCTATCACTTCCTCTCCGTCCCCTACGGGCTCCCGGAATCCTTTAGCCATAAAACCCGGTTTTCCTCGAATTCAGCGCCCCTGTCTGAGCCCTTCGACGAAAAACAAAAAAATCCCTTGGGATTATTGCTGCTATTCAGAGTCTTCGCTTCGATTGCTGGGTCGTCTGAGGTTAAGCCGTTCCTCGAGCTTCGGCGGAACAGCAGCTTAAAGGACAAAGTCCGTCAGCTGCGCTCAGGGAACCAACCCAGCAAAACAGACTCCGGGGCCGGAAGGCGGCGTGCAGTGGGAAACCCGCGGCCTGCACATCTTGGTCCTGGTTTTTCAAGGCAAGAGGCTTCAGAGGTGGTTTGTCGTTGCCTCTGCATCACAGCCTTGGACTCAGGGGCGTAATGCCCATTGGGCAAGGTGGGCAGCTGCCCAGGGCACCACCTTGTGGGGGGGCATCAAAATGCAGGGTTCGTTTTGGGGTATTTTAGTGGATTTCCATTTTTGGCCTGCAGGGGGCACAGTTTTTAGTCTAGCGGCACCAAAGTTTCAGAGTATCATCAGGAGACTGTCCTTATGCTACCCCCCAAGTTTGGTGCAGTTTGGTTCAGGGGGGGGGGGTCAAAGTTATGGATCCTCAAAACTGTAGCCCCCATCTCCTATTAGCTCCCATTGGAAACAATAGGGGATGGGGCACCCCCTTTGGGAGTCCATAACTTTGGACTCCTTGAACCAAACCTCACCAAACTTGGGGGGTAGCATAAGGACAGTCTCCTGATGATACACGGAAATTTCGGTGCTGATATGTCTACAAATGCTCTCCCTGCATGCACCAATGTCCTGGTGCAAAAAAAATTGGTCGTGGTGGAGTGGCCACCCATGGGGGGGGGGGGGGGCATCCAACTCAGGTTTTGCCCAGGGCTACAGTTTGCCTCGTTACGCCCCTGCTTGGACTTCAGAGGTGGTCTCCCATCCCTGCTTAGCTTCTGAGAACTGATGAAACTGGACTAGCCTGAACTATCCAGGTCCAGGCAGGAGATGAGCAGAGGTGGTTTGCCATTTCCTGCCTCTGCACAATGACCCTGGGCTTCCTCGGTGGTCTCCCATCCAAGTACCAACCGACCCTGCTTAGTTTTTGAGAGCTGACAAGATCGGGTTCCCCTGGGCCATCCAAATCAAGGCAAATCAGCAGAGGTGGTTTGCCACGGCCGGCCTCTGCATCACGACCTCGGACTTCGAGAGCCAGCGTGGTGTCGTGGTTAAGAGCAGGCGGATGCTAATCTGGAGAACCGGGTTTGATTCCCCAGTCCTCCACCTGAGTGGCAGAGGCTTATCTGGTGAGCCAGATGTGTTTCTACACTCCGACATTCTTGCTGGGTGACCTTGGGCTAGTCCCAGTTCTCTCAGAACTCTCTCGACCCCACCTGCCTCACTTTAAGGTGTCTGTTGTGGGGAGAGGAAGGGAAAGGAGCTTGTAAGCCACCTGGAGTCTCCTTACAGGAGAGAAAGGTGGGGTATAAATCCAAACTTCTCCTCCTCCTCTTCTCCTCATCCTTCCATGGTAGTTTCTCATCCATGGATTAGCCAGGGCTGACCCTGCTTAGCTTCAGAGATTGGGCCAGGGGTCTGCAACCTGTGGCTTTCCAGATGTTCATGGACTACAATTCCCATCAGCCCCTGCCAGCATAGCCCCTGGGCTAGGCTAAGCCATCTAGAGCAGGGCCATTTATAGAGGGGAAAACAGTATGGGGCCAGCCAGAGGTGGGATCCAGCAGGTTCTCACAGGTTCCCAAGAGTAGGTTACTAATTATTTGTGTGCGCCAAGAGGGGGTTACGAATGGGTGATTTGGCCACGTGATTTTTGCCTTAGTTACGCCCCTCCTCTCAGCAGTAGAGCGCAGAACTTGAAGCAGTCTAGCAGGAGGTGCACTGGCGTGCGTGGCAGCCTGCGCCTGCGTTCATTCATTTCCCGCCCAAGGACCGGCACAGCGGCTGCGTCCTTGCCACAGCCCGCCCAGGAATGCCCCGCCCAGGAATGCCCGGCCACGCCCCCATTGAGCCCCGCCCAGCCCCATCGGTGCTACGCCACTGTTTGAATCCCACCATCATGGGAACCTGTTACTAAAATTTTTGGATCCCACCACTGGGGCCAGCCCACCCTTCCTGGTGGAAGCAGGTCAGCCCCGAGTCTCAAATTCAAAATCCACCCTGTTGTGAAAGATCTACCTACCTCGGTTCCCCTACAGACCTGCCCTCCCCCGCACATGCTCCAACCACCGTAAATCAACCCAGACCACATTCAACACCTCAGCTTCCCCTGACATGTTTACCCAGAACGTATCCCCTTTAATAAGCCTTAATTAGCTTTAATTCGACCGAGGGAAAAAGGGGGGGGGATTTGACGAGCTGCGAATGCCAATTAGATCAGAGGGCAACAATATTCCTCTTTGTTCCCGGCTTCGCTTCCCGTCCTGCCGCCAAGAGAGCTTTCGGCCGCCTCGAGACTTGGCCCCGAATCCCAAGGCCCGAAGAGCACCCCCCCCCCCGCAAAGGCTTCCAAGCAAGATTTGCACATCGCAGCCAATGCCTCGAAGGATGCCAGCTCAGCCCGGGAATTTTTCTGCCGTGAGCTCACTCCGACTCTCCTCGAAGCCAACAAGACGCCGCTTTGCTGGGAGTTCTCCAGTAAGAATGCTCCTTGGCTGAAGGCCAAAATCTGGGAGGAGCTCCATGCATGAAGCTGAGCACTCAGGCGGCGGCGGTGTGGAGGAAATCACCATTGGCCGGGCCGGCGAACATCTTATAGGGCGGCTTATGAAGCCTATATGAGATGGCGGCGAAGGAAGCGAAGAGAACTCTTCTCCCTCCTCTCTAGCATCTACCCAGCTCCGCCCAACACAATTGTTTGGTATAATTGATTACTGACCTCTCCTTATGAGGAGGCTCTGTAAATCATCAATTGGCTATTAGCTGTGAGGGCATTTGCCGAGCTTCTTGCAGACAAAATCTCGTCGCTCAGCCGGATCTTCCCTCCGCGGCCTAATGAGTGAACTGGAGGCTCCCCACCCCTTCCGGCCCTTATTCGACAGTTCTCCCTGCTCTCCGAGGCAGCTGTTGACAGGGCCCTGGCTGCCTATTAGACCTACTACCTGCCCTCTGGATCCGTGCCCCTCCTGGCTAAAACCTGCCGAGGTGGGAGACTACGACCCCATCTGTTGAATATCATCAATAGCTCCCTTGAGCAAAGGAGTTTTTCCGGATGGGTTGAAGGAGGCAGTGGTCCACTCTTGAAAAGACCATTACGTTAGATGGTCAGGGGATCCTGGCCAATTCGCCCGTCTGGAATCTTTCGTTTCTGGGGATTTCAGGGCTTCCTGGATGACACATGACGCTTCCAGTCCGGCTTCCGTGCTGGAGCGCGGGACGGAAGGCGGTTACCGTCGCCGTCACAGATCATCCATATGCGAAACCGGCCAAGGCGCTGCTGGTTTTGTTAGACCTTACCGCGGCGTTTGAGTGTGGTCAATGCGACCTTTTGACCCACCGCCTGGCGTTTCCGGGATCACGGGGCACTGTCCTTCAATGGATTGCCGCGTTTCTCCGGGACCGTTGCCAGCAAAGTGTGGTAGGACCAAGCCTCTTTCGGTGCCCACTTCAATGTAGGGTGCCTCAGGGGCGCACTATCCCCGCTATTATTTAATATCTATATCGCGACCACTTGCTCAGCTGGTGCGGAGCTTTGGGCTGATTTGTCACCAGTGCGCTGATGACACTCAGCTCATTCTGTTGATGGAGGGCAGCTCTACAGCATTGTTTGGAGGCGGTCGCTGGTTGGTTACAGCAGAGCAGGCTGAAACTGAATCCATTCGAAGGCGGAGATCCTTTGGCGGGGCCAGAAGGCAGGGGATTTCCAGCCGCCGGAGTGGGAGGGGACCATTTTGGCGCCCGGCCCCCTCTGTCCGCCCAGTCTGGGGGTCCACCTGGATTAAATCTCTTTCAATGGAGACCCAGGTGGCCCTTGTAACCCGGACTGCATTTTTCCATCGCCGGCAGGCGGCGTGGCTACTTCCTCTCTCAGGCAGACCTGGCCACTGTGATACATGCAGCGGTCCACCTCCAGGCTTGACTATTGTAACTTCGCTCTCAGCGGGCGTTTGCTCACAGGGGATGCCTTCTGTGATCATATTCAACCTGTCGCCAGCTGCACGCTTCCAGTGGAATTCAGAATCATCTTCAAGGTGTGGGTTTTAACCTTTAAGGCCTTGACCTGGGACCCTCATTATCTGACGAGACCGCGTTACCCATATGCCTCTGGCCTCTCGATCAGCAGAGGCCAATTTACTGGCGGTTCCTGGCCTCGATGATCGCAGGGCCAGGACCTTTCACAGGCCCTGGCCCCAGCCTGGTGGAACACTCTTCCTCCAGCTGTCGGGCCCTCGCGGGACCTTGATGAGTTCCGCCAGGGCCTGTTGCGGGCCTTTGGAGTGTCCAGTCACTTTCGGTGGCCCCTTCCCCTCCCCATCTTCTTGCACATACCATCTGTTGCACTTTACCACCTATTATCCTCCCAGAGAGGAACCTGACCCCTCCCTTTTCTTTTACTGGGTTGATCTAAATTGAATTGGCCATAATAGGGCACCTATTATGATGCTAACCGCTGTTTTTAAGTAGTTTTTAATGGTTTTTAGTATTATATTGTTGTTATCGATTTAATTAATTGTATATGTGAATGTTGTTCACCGCCCAGAGCCCCCAGGGGATGGGGCGGTTTATAAATCGAAACAATAAATAAAAATAAATAAATAAAATGGAACCTCTCTGGGCAAAAGCAGTGTAGCTTTGAATATCAGTATTGAATGCTACGGCACAGTATTACAGGGGGAGGTCTCTGTGCTAGGGAAGAACGCAGTGGTGGGATCCAAAAATTTTAGTAACAGGTTCCCATGGTGGTGGGATTCAAACTATGGCATAGCACCAATGGGGCTGGGCGGGGCATGACGGGGGCGTGGCCGGGCATTCTGGGGGCGGGGCATTCCTGGGCGGGGCTGTGGCAAGGACGCAGCCACTGCGCCAGTCCTTGGGCGGGAAACAAATGCACGCAGGCGCAGGGTGCCACGCACGCCGGTGCACCTCCTGCTAGACTGCTTCAAGTTCTGTGCGCTACTGCTGAGAGGAGGGGCGTCACTAAGGCAAAAATCACATGGCAACATCACCAATTAGTAACCCCCTCTCGGCACACACAAATAATTAGTAACCTACTCTCGGGAACCGGTGAGAACCTGCTGGATCCCACCTCTGGAAGAATGTTGAGAAGAGCCCTGCCGTATCAGATCCGTGCGATCTGGCTGGAACAGACACAAGGGTTTATCTTTGATCGGATTTGACCCCGAGTCAAAAATCAGGGCTTCACCGCCATAAATTAGAACTGCAAACGGTTCACTCACCTCTCCACCGCCCGGTCCAGCAAATAGAAGAGAGCCTGGAGCACAACATGTTGGACGCTTTTGTTGGGATGGTGCAGCTTGGCCGTAAACAGGGCGATTGAGGCACCGGAAGGATCTCGTACGCTCTGCAAAACGACGGGGTAAACAATTCAATGCAGAAATATAGGTCTTATGAGAGCCGGCGTGGCGTAGCGGTTAAGAGTGGGTGCGCTCCTATCTGGAGAACCGGGTTTGATTCCCCGCTCTGCCGCTTGAGCTGTGGAGGCTTATCTGGGGAACCGGATTACTTGTGCACTCCAACACAGGCCAGCTGGGTGATCTTGGGCTAGTCACAGTTCTTTGGAGCTCTCTCAGGCCGGCCCACCTCACAGGGTGTTTGTTGTGGGGAGGGGAGGAGGGAAAGGAGATCGTAAGCCCCTTTGAGAGAAACGGGGGATATAAATCCAAACTCTTATTATTATTATTATTATTATTATTATTTGGGTCAACAGCTGTCCAGAGCAAGGTTAAAAGTTCTGGTGGTACACAGGAGGCAGGAACTGTGGAACTGTAGGGTTGGCATCAAATGAGCAGCAGTGGCGTAGGAGGTTAAGAGCTCGTGTATCTAATCTGGAGGAACCGGGTTTGATTCCCAGCTCTGCCGCCTGAGCTGTGGAGGCTTATCTGGGGAATTCAGATTAGCCTGTGTACTCCCACACATGCCAGCTGGGTGACCTTGGGCTAGTCACAGCTTCTCGGCGCTCTCTCAGCCCCACCCACCTCACAGGGTGTTTGTTGTGGGGGGGGGAAAGGCAAGGAGATTGTCAGCCCCTTTGAGTCTCCTGCAGGAGAGAAAGGGGGGATATAAATCCAAACTCTTCTTCTTCTTCTTCTACTTAGCATTTGCAAAGCACTTCTATAACCATTTTGCAGCCCAGGGAGGAGGAAGACATTATGCCTCAATTTGCCTTCAATTTGTGGCACAGGTAAAACTCGAACCAGAGACTTCCCAAGACAAAGTTCATTTTCCTATCCACTACACTGCACCAGTTCTCATGTAGTATTTTTTTACAGCGCAGCAGGTCTGGAGCTGAACAGGAAATCCTCTCTGAGAGTGTAAAACGAAGGATCTAAAAGGAATTCCCCTCCTGCTAACTGAAACCTCCATACCATATCCCCTTCCACAGGGAATAGTAAGATTTTCACAAGTGAAATTGCTTTATTGTATTCAAAATGTTTAGGAGCCATCTTTTTTCTTTACAGGGCTCATGGCAACTGAGACGAAACAGAGAGAATAACATCTATATCACACTGTAATTATTGCACTATATCAGTGATGGCAAACCTTTTCGAGACCGAGTGCCCAAATTGCAACCCAAAACCCACTTATTTATCGCAAAGTGCCGACACGGCAATTTAACCTGAATACTGAGGTTTTAGTTTAGAAAAAACGGTTGGCTCTGAGCCGTGCGTTACTCGGGAGTAAGCTTGGTGGTAGTCAGTGGCTTTGTTTTGAAGCAACCGACAGGTGAATCACAACCCTAGGAGGGTTTACTCAGAAGAAAGCCCCATTGCCAGCAACCGAGCTTACTCCCAGATAAAGAATCATGCTTTAGTACTTTGCATGAAAGTCAGTGGGGTTTAACAGCGCTTAACAGGGTTACCTACACTGCTTCCCCAAAACTAGGTCTTAGGTTTAATGCTAATAATCGAGCCCAGCGGTCTAGGCCAGCCTAGATGTGTGTATGGGGGGGGGGGGTGACTCTGTTTGTGCATGCCCACCGAGAGGGCTCTGAGTGCCACCTCTGGCACCCGTGCCATAGGTTTGCCACCACTGCACTATATTATGCCAAATCAGGCATACTAGTTCGGCACTAATTATTCCAGCCAGCATTACCCGTTTAAGATCTCAAGGTATCACTTCAAGCATCTTCAAGTGGGCATCATTTGGTTGGAGATACCGGGGATCAAACCTGCAGCCTTCTGCACAAAAAGCGGCGTTTTCCCATTGAACTACAGCTCTTCCCAGAACTGCTTATCATCATCCACGCTCGCCAGCGGCCCTGCTCGACAAAGAAAACCTCACCATAGCGTACTCACCAGAATAGTGAATTTTCCACTCAGCAGCTCAGAGCGGAGGGGTTCCTCGTGAGGTTTCAGCTTCACGATCCCTTCTTTCAGCCGGGTTTCCTAGGAAGCAGGAAAGAGACTCAAACACACGGGGCAGCTGTGGACGCACAAAGTGGATTTTCCTGTCTGCGGCTTAAGAGCCGGGAGTTTCCCCTAGAAGGATCCCGTCACGTCGCTCCGGAAGTCTCGCGCTAACCTCACCCGGCCGGTTTGCAGAAATGGATGGGAACTGTGCATAACAGCTTCTCATCTTTAAGAAGGGGTAGAGCGGAAGGGACCCTGGGAGTTTTCAGGGCTGTTTGCAAAAGAGGTCCTTAATGCAGAGCTTATCCGGACCCTGGAACACTCAGCTATTTCTAAGAACATAAGAACATAAGAACAAGCCAGCTGGATCAGACCAGAGTCCATCTAGTCCAGCTCTCTGCTACTTGCAGTGGCCCACCAGATGCCTTTGGGAGCTCACATGCAGGATGTGAAAGCAAGGGCCATCTGCGGCTGTTGCTCCCGAGCACCTGGTCTGTTAAGGCATTTGCAATCTCAGATCAAAGAGGATCAAGATTGGTAGCCATAAATCGACTTCTCCTCCATAAATCTGTCCAAGCCCCTTTTAAAGCTATCCAGGTTAGTGGCCATCACCACCTCCTGTGGCAGCATATTCCAAACACCAATCACGCGTTGCGTGAAGAAGCGTTTCCTTTTATTAGTCCTAATTCTTCCCCCCAGCATTTTCAACGAATGCCCCCTGGTTCTAGTATTGTGAGAAAGAGAGAAAAATTTCTCTCCATCAAGGGGGCAGGGAGTTAGTAATCCAAAAATTACATCAAATCCCAAGCAAAGACTGTTGTGAGTTCTGCTACGACTCTGATCTCAATTTGAGCCTATTGTACGCTTCTGAATAGGACATTAGGTAGAGTGATCCAATAGGCAGGCCGATGGAAATAGTCTTTCTCTCGATTAGAGAAAACCAGGGGTTAGCCTGCGTGTCCTGTAGCGTCAATGAGACAAAGGAGCGTTCGGATGGCAGGTAGTGAAGGAGGAGCCAAAATCTGAAGGCTCTAAGCCAGTGGTGGCGAACCTTTGGCACTCCAGATGTTATGGACTACAATTCCCATCAGCCCCTGCCATCATGGCCAATTGGGAATTGTAGTCCATAACATCTGGAGTGCCAAAGGTTCACCACCACGGCTCTAAGCCAAGCTTTCTGTTCCAGGGTGTTTTGCCCCAGTTCTAGACACAGGGCTGCGTAAGAGACGCAGTTTGGAACTCCCATTACTTGGTGGAAAAACTTAGATTGGGGGACATTCAGAGCTTGGATCCAGATGGGGACCCCATAGAGTAGTTGGGATTCAACCTTTGCATTGAAGATCCTTAGTGCAGCCGGAACAAATGAGTGCCCTCTGCTATAAAAGAATCGGCGGATTCCAGAGATACTTGGGGAGGACAGAGTGAGCGCTGCCTTTTGGTGCAAGGACCAGGAAGATCTCAATTTACGGCTGTCTCTCATCTCTCACTTCTAGTCCCTGGTACATGAAGGTTTCTCCCTCCCAGCTGACCCTCTCCGATCCTGCTATTTGGAGCAGCAGTGGCATAGTGGTTAAGAGCAGGTGCACTCTAATCTAGAGAACTGGGTTTGATTCCCCGCTCTGCCACGAGCTGTGGAGGCTTATCTGGGCTAGATTACACTACTTGTTGGACAATCCTGATCCTTCTCTCTGTATGATAGTGGCAGACTTTCTCCTGGAAATTACTAAATGCCAGTAGATTTCCTTCATCCTAACATGTATATCCTGTGTTGTATATGCTTTTTAATCTGTTTTTATTATTGTTGTACTGCTGTCTATGCCAATAAAGGCTTGCTTCTTCTTATCTGGGCTAGTCACAGTTCTTCGGAGCTCTCAGCCCCACCCATCTCACGGGGTGTTTGTAATGGGGGGCGGGGAGAGAGGAGATTGTAAACTCCTTTTGAGTCTCCTTACAGGAGAGAAAGGGAGGCGGGCGTTAAATCCAAACTCTTCTTCTTCTCTTCTTCCAGAGAATGGAGAGGCATTTCTTCATTTAAAGCAGCAGGCTTCTGATCCAGATTGAGACAAAAGCCACTTCGAACAAATGGAAAAGTCAAGGTGAATTGCCCTAGAATATGGTCCACCATACTCCCCACCTCTCCCCTGGACTCTGAGCCAACGCCACTTACCCTGTAGGAATGGAAGAGTTCGATTGCTCGGAGGACGTCAAATTTCCGGGCCATGAGGAATTTGACTGCCACGTTCCAAGAGAGCGGCGAGACATTGTATTGGACTGTCCACTTGTTGATCTCCTCAAGAAATTGCTTGGTAGCCTATTTGTGGGGAGGAGAAGAAGATACGGTAAAGGTGGACCACAGTCTACATACCAAGATGTTGAGAGACATTTTCCCCCTCCCAATTTTCGTACAAAATTAATCTCAAAATTGGCTCACAGCAATTGGAAGGCAAGAAAATGGGCAGGCACAATACAATGGCATTTGTCTCCCCAAGAAAAGGATTCTCGGTTGACTGCTTCCTGAACTCCCTCTGATGCTTCCTGGCCTTCCTCTGATGCTTCCTGGCCTCCCTCTGATGCTTCCTGACTCCCTCTGATGCTTCCTGACCTCCCTCTGATGCTTCCTGACCTCCCTCTGATGCTTCCTGGCCTCCCTCTGATGCTTCCTGGCCTCCCTCTGATGCTTCCTGGCCTCCCTCTGATGCTTCCTGGCCTCCCTCTGATGCTTCCTGGCCTCCCTCTGATGCTTCCTGGCTCCCTCTGATGCTTCCTGACTCCCTCTGATGCTTCCTGGCCTCCCTCTGATGCTTCCTGACCTCCCTCTGATGCTTCCTGACCTCCCTCTGATGCTTCCTGGCCTCCCTCTGATGCTTCCTGGCCTCCCTCTGATGCTTCCTGGCCTCCCTCTGATGCTACCTGTCTACCTCTACCTAATGATACCATTAACAACAGATGGAAGACAGAAGCTCAGCTGGATCCAGGTAGGATAGAAAGGCTGCTTCCTGTCTTTCCTGCACTAGAACTCCAATTATTAAGGAAACGGCTCTACATTTTTCACAAGGCCAGCCCAGGCCCGTCAAATACCCAAGAGCAACAGCCAGACCACCAACATAGGTCACCGACAACAAACACAACACAGCTTCAATGTACAGAGGCAGTCTATCACTGTCTACCGGGGACGGGAGAGCAGCAGTCAGGGAATATACTGCCGGCTTCATCCCCTGGTTGTGAATGCAGAATTGCTTTTCAGTAGCTGCTCTGGAAACAGACTATTGGACTAGCAAAAGATCTTGGGTCTGATACAGCAAGGCCAAATCGTACGTTAAAAGCCCGAGGCCAGAGGCAGCTTAAAAAGAGATAGACACAAAGTAAAATATACCACACCTCAGGAACTAATACATATATTCTGCAACAAATATATTCTTCCCAGGCAGAGCGATTCTGCCAGGCTTACAGTTGAGGGCAGCAACGGATATGTTTCCATCTTAACAGGTCTCATGTGCTTTCCCTACACTTATTTACGGTAGTTTATATTGAATTGTTTTAGGATATATGGCTGGGAAATTTTCTGAGCTGGCCCATATTTCGTTAGAGCAAGCCCCGTCTTTATAGTTTTACATGTTTCAATGTACTATTGTTTATTATCATTTTACATATTTACATATTATATTTTCTCTTCTATCTATCTTCACTTTATAGTTTGCATAAGAAATACTAGTTTTATTTTCTCTTTGAAAATGTTAACTGTTATTGGAAAGAAAAATGATTAATCACTCTTTTTTAAAACTTTGATTATTTTCTCCTCTCTGAATATCTCCGATTCTCTTTATTTAGATTTCTTTTCCTCTATTGAAAATAAATTA
This sequence comes from Sphaerodactylus townsendi, assembly GCF_021028975.2. NCBI lineage: Eukaryota > Metazoa > Chordata > Lepidosauria > Squamata > Sphaerodactylidae > Sphaerodactylus > Sphaerodactylus townsendi. The sequence goes on from NC_059441.1 coordinate 10,860,665, forward strand.
TAATAAAATTAGAAATAAGTAAAATAAACTGTATTTGTTATAAAATCAACGTTTAGAATTATAATAATTATTTTCTTTATAAATGTTTTTTACATTACATACCAATATTACATAGTCAAATGTTTTCAGATTAATAAAACCTATTTAAAAATCATTTGGCATATTCTATTTTTGTTGTTTTTTCTATCATCACAAGCCACTCTAAGCCCTCTGTGGCAGGGAAGAGCAGTCTAAAAATCAAACAAATTGAAAATAAATAAATAAATAAATTAATAATAATAATAATAATAATAATAATAATAATAATAATAATAATAATAATAATAATAATAATAATAATAATAGTTTGGATTTATATCCCCCCTTTCTCTCCTGCAGGAGACTCAAAGGGGCTTACAATCTCCTCGCCCTTCCCGCCTCACAACAAACACCCTGTGAGGTAGGTGGGGCTGAGAGAGCTCCGAGAAGCTGTGACTAGCCCAAGGTCACCCAGCTGGCGTGCGTAGGAGTGCACAGGCTAATCTGAATTCCCCAGATAAGCCTCCACAGCTCAGGCGGCAGAGCTGGGAATCAAACCCGGTTCCTCCAGATTAGATACACGAGCTCTTAACCTCCTACGCCACTGATGCTAAGTAATACATTTCCAGATTCAAAGTATATTAAAATCCACAGGTTAGGCGACCATCCTTATTTTGACCCGGGTTTCGCACCGATGGCCAATCATAATCCAGCAAGCCAACCTCAGAGCAGGAAAATAATCCGGCCACAAAGCTTCCAAGAAAAAATTTAACTCTGTTGGCAGAGACAGGCTCTGTGGGAAGGGAAGAGAGATAAAGGAATGACTCACAGGAAGGAACTGTTTGCACAAAGCAGGGAGGAACAAATCGATCAAGGGGGAAAAATGGGTAAAAACAAAGGAACGAGGAAAGAAATGCATGTGGACCTGTCAATTCTGCAGAAAGAAACAGGCTGAAACTTGTTCATGGCTGTTCCAGGTGGCTGTCTGAGGCCCCTTCCGCACACGCAGAATAACGCACTTTCAATCCATTTCCACAACTGTTTGCAAGTGGATTCTGATATTCCGCACTGTAAAATCCAGCTGCAAAGTGCATTGAACTTATGCACTGAGAGAGGAACTTATGAAAGTATTGAGGGGGCGGGGGTGGGGTGGGGGTCGCAGACAGTGGTGGGATCCAAAAATTTTAGTACCAGGTTCCCATGGTGGAGGGATTCAAACAGTGGCGTAGCGCCAATGGGGCTGGGCAGGGCATTCCGTGGGCGGGGCATTGCTGGGGGGGGGCTGTGGCAAGGACACAGCCGCTGCGCCCGTCCTTGGGCGGGAAACGAATGCACGTAGGCGCAGGCTGCCACGCACCTCCTGCTAGATTGCTTCAAGTTCTGCGCGCTACTGCTGAGGAGCGGAGGAGGGGCGTAACTAAGACAAAAATCACGTGGCAAAATCACCAATTAGTAGCCCCCTCTCGGCACACACAAATAATTAGTAACCGACTCTCGGGAACCTGTGAGAACCTGCTGGATCCCACCTCTGGTCGCAGACATCAACCACTCTGTATTGTCGAAGGCTTTCATGGCTGGATTCAACTGGTTGTGGTGGGTTTTCCGGGCTGCGTGGCTGTGGTCTGGTGGATCTTTGTTCCTAATGTTTCACCTACATCTGTGGCTGTCTTCAGAGATGTATCAGTGTGTAACAGACTTCTCTCTGTGATAAACCTCTGAAGATGCCAGCCACAGATGCAGGCGAAACGTTAGGAACCAGATCCACCAGACCACGGCCACACAGCCCGGAAAACCCACCAGAACCAATCAACCGCTCTCTTCAGATCCTACAGTTCATCTATTGGCACGTGCTGTGACCCTTTTGTGCCTGTTGCGGCTCGCTGTTGTGGATCCTTTCACATGGTGTGGACACTTATCTCCAGGAGAGACGAAGTCCGATTTCTTGCCCGCCACCGGCTCCGGCTCCTTCCACAGTTCCTGCTGCAGCCACCCGAAATGCCGTCTGTACTCTGGTTTTTGCAAATCGTTCAAGGGTGCCGCAGCAACCCAAAACGCAGCCTGAATGCCGCTTGCTGCAAACCATTTCAGGTTATCAAAGCAATCCAAAATGTTACCCAAACAGTGCTGGTTTGCACATACACACACACACATATATCTGTGCAAAATGATGGGTACGTTTTCAGGGGTTTTCATACACCAATTACACACGCGCACACACAAACATACAAGAAGAAGAAGAAGAAGAGTTTGGATTTATATCCCCCTTTCTCTCCTGCAGGAGACTCAAAGGGGCTGACAATCTCCTTGCCCTTCCCCCCCCACAACAAACACCCTGTGAGGTGGGTGGGGCTGAGAGAGCTCCGAGAAGCTGTGACTAGCCCAAGGTCACCCAGCTGGCGTGTGTGGGAGTGCACAGGCTAATCTGAATTCCCCAGATAAGCCTCCACAGCTCAGGCGGCCGAGGTGGGAATCAAACCCGGTTCCTCCAGATTAGATACACGAGCTCTTAACCTCCTACGCCACTGCTGCTCCTTTATTTATTTCCTCCATTTCCAATGGAAACCCAAAGTGGTTTACTTCATTCTCCACGTTGAGCAGTGGACTCTTATCTGCTGAACCGGATGTGCTTCCGCACTCCTACATTCCTGATGCCAGTCACAGTTCTCTCAGGACTCTCTCAGCCCCACCTACCTCACAAGGTGTCTGTTGTGCGGAGAGGAAGGGAAAGGGGTTTGTAAGCCGCCTTGAGACTCCTTATAGGAGAGAAAGGTGGGGTATAAATCCAAACTCTCCTCCCCCTTCACATGGAAAATTCTACACTCAAGCGTTCAACGCACTTCCCGTACATTAGCTTAGTAATCTTTATTAAAAAAAACACCTGTAAAAAAGCTCTTCTCCAAACCAGAGACGAGAAGAATCTATTTACGGGGAACGGAAACAATTTCCTGCTTTCGCCTCTCCGTCAATAGAGATCCGGCAACAATAAAAATCGTAATGGCCGAGAAGTAGACTGGGGAAGTAGAAAATCTGCTTGGCCTGCAAAGGCCGCCGGTTCAACCCTCACCACCCCCAGTTAAAAGAATCAGGAAGCAGGCGTTGCGAAAGACCTGAAGCGCGGCTGCCAGTCAGAATAGCCAGTGGTGGCGAACCTATGGCACTCCAGATGTTCATGGACTGCAATTCCCATCAGCCCCTGCCAGCATGGCCAATTGCCATGCTGGCAGGGGCTGATGGGAACTGTAGTCCATGAACATCTGGAGTGCCATAGGTTCGCCACCACAGGAATAAACATGGTCTATTTAATGTGTAAGACAAATAAGGCAATCCAGGTCAATTTCTTAATTCTCCCCCCTCTGGTCCACCAAGCTTTTGTTACAACGGAGTAATGAATTAAAATAAAGAAGCTCAAAGAAGCTCAAGCCGATACAGAATAAAATCAGAGATTTTTATTTGGCCAACTGCGGGCGAAGACAAAAATCAGGGGAGCCACCCTTAAAATGGCGACGTGTTCTCACTTTTATAGTATTGATGACAAGTTACATCAAAATGGCAGTAAAGAATACACCCCAAAGTGCCCACATCATCAATTAATTATACAAAAGGTGGGAGATTTCCCTGTTCCCACAGCCCTTTGGGGTTGTCCAAAAATTCCCATTGGAAGATGTCAGCATTACACTTTTTGACGTTACATGAACCAAAAACCCTTGTTCTTCTTACTATGTATGCTTCACGTCGCCCTATTTCTCAGACAAGGAAGAAGAAGAAGAGTTTGGATTTATATCCCCCCTTTCTCTCCTGCAGGAGACTCAAAGGGGCTGACAATCTCCTTGCCCTTTCCCCCTCACAACAAACACCCTGTGAGGTGGGTGGGGCTGAGAGAGCTCAGAAGAGCTGTGACTAGCCCAAGGTCACCCAGCTGGCGTGCGTGGGAGTGCACAGGCTAATCTGAACTCCCCAGATCAGCCTCCACAGCTCAGGCGGCAGAGCTGGGAATCAAACCCGGTTCCTCCAGATTAGATACACAAGCTTCTAACCTCCTACGCCACTGCTGCTCCACAAGAAGAAATAGTCTTTTTGTTAAATCCAAAACCCCTTTTATCTGTCTCTCTCTGACTTTCTTCCACTTGCTCTGACTTTCTACACTTTCAAAACACATCTCCTTTGAAAGACAGAAGTACCCTGTTTCCCCGAAAATAAGACATCCCCTGAAAACAAGACGTCGCAGAGGTTTTGCTGAAGTGCTAAATATAAGGCCTCCCCCGAAAGTAAGACGTAGCAAAGTTTTTGTTTGGAAGCATGCCCGGCGAACAGAACACCGGGAAAAATAAGTCATCCCCTGAAAATAAGACATAGCGCATCTTTTGGGGGCAAAAATTAATATAAGACACTGTCTTATTTTCGGGGAAACACGGTATAAGTCTTCCTCAACTTTGGGGTGCGTGCACACTTAAAACAAAGACCCGCCAACCTTTCAGAGCCCACACACAAAATGGCTGCCTCAAGAGGAGGAACCAAGCTCAAAATGGCTGCCACAAGAGGCGGGGCCAGCCACAAAAAGTCAGACAGTGAGGGCATGTGTCACTCTAATATGAACTCTTCAGTATTTCAGGTAGAAGTCTTGTTCTAGCAGGATGTCTTTGAAAAGGAACCGATGATGTCAAAACATTTTTCTTGTGTACCCAAATCTCACCTTGAGTCACACAGTGAAGCTCCTTGTGCTAGCAAGTTTTAAATATCTTCGCTGTCAATCAGATCTCCAGCGACCAATCAGAAACTCTCAAAAACACTTGACGTGCTGCAGGAAAGACGCCCGTGGACAGCAAGGTGCCCGCAAGGACTACGTGGGGGACCCCTGCGTTAGGTTTTTCAAGAGGCAAGCCCGGGTTGCAGCTGGAGAGGATAACAAAAACCAGGAAAGGCCGTCGAGACGCAAAGGTCACGCATAGATCTGAAACCACCTCCCTCCTTTGAGACTGAGCGTTCTTTCATTCCGAACCGCTCGAGAACTTGCGCAACCGGAGAACAAACATACTTCAGACGTGAGTCACCCCAAACAAGAGGTTTGGTGTTTCTCCACATAAAACCCTCGGCTTGGCAGGAACACTGAAACTCCTTCCTCTGCCTGACCAAATCCTCCTTTCCAGAATCCAGCCGAGCCCTCCAAAACAAACCGGCCGGGGAGGAGAAGCCTGTGGCTTTCCCAAAAACTCCAGGCCGGACGCGGGATTCGGGAATCGCGTTGCATTTTCTTTACGGCGCAAACAAAAAGGAAGAGGCCAGCTGGAAAACCCAAGAGAGTGTTTGGAAGCACCCTTGCATTTCAGATGCCGCTGAAGCAGAGGTGGGATCCAGCAGGTTCTCACAGGTTCCCGAGAGTAGGTTACTCATTATTTGTGTGTGCCGAGAGGGGGTTACTAATGGGTGATTTTGCCACGTGATTTTTGCCTTAGTTACGCCCCTCCTCTCCGCAGTAGCGTGCAGAACTCGAAGCAGTCTAGCAGGAGGTGCACCGGCGTGCGTGGCAGCCTGCGCCTGCGTGCATTCGTTTCCCGCCCAAGGACCGGCGCAGCGGCTGCGTCCTTGCCACAGACCCGCCCAGGAATGCCTCGCCCCCGGAATGCCCGGCCACGCCCCCGTAGTGTCCCGCCCAGCCCCATTGGCGCTACGCCACAGTTTGAATCCCACCACCATGGGAACCTGTTACTAAATTTTTTGGATCCCATCACTGCGCTGAAGGCACTGTTCGGGCAAGTAAACAACCCCCAATTGTCAAGCAAAAAGGCAACGGAGCTCCGGAAATGTCCTTTGCAAGCGTTTAGCACAGGGGTTTCCAACAGGTGCCCGTGAGTTCCCGGCGCCTGCCCATCAAGTGTTTTTAGAAAGTGCCCAGCAAGAATTGTAATTGGCCACCGGAGTTTATCGGCTCTACAGGGTTTGAAAAATGTTGCTTTGGTAGCAGCTGCGGCCAAAGCGCAAGGATCGTCGCCGTCCAAATGCAGGGGCGTCGGAGCAGCCGTTTTCTGGCTGGCCCCGCCCCCTGCGGCTGCCATTTTGTGGTTGTGCCCACCCTGTTGCGAGAGAATTCCAATGGTGCCTGTGAGCTGAAAAAGGTTGGCTCAGTCTAGCCCAATCTCGTCAGATTTTGGAATATAAATGGGGCCAACCCTGGTTAGTACTTGGATGGGAAACCTCTAAGGAACTCCAGGCAAACCACATCTGTTTTTCTCTCACCTTGAAAACCCTAAGGCACAGGTTCAAACTTGCAGCCCTCCAGATGCTATGGACTACAGATCCCATAATCCTCTGCCAAGGGATGATGGGAACTGTAGTCCATAACATCTGGAAGGCCGTGAGTTTGACACCCATGGACAGGTCACCACAAGACAACTGCAAATTGACAGCATTTCCCACCGGGTATGCCTACCACCCCTTCTTTGGCTAAGGCTAATGAACGGAGCTTGAAAATCCCATTATGATCTTCGCTCCAAGATGCACAGGAGAAACATCAACCGAACCTCTCCCTAAATCTGCATTCAGACATTCACAACAAGTTCTCGGATCTTTAAAACAAAATTTCGCCTCTTGTTTTACCCTTAGCACCCACAATCTCCCTAACTGGGATTTTCTTGTGCCCCCAAACCTGTTCAGAATCCCCAAAAAAGAAGACACCCCAATTTGTTACAACGCCGAAAAGCGACCTCGCAAATAACTCGTGTAACACTGAAGACTTCCTAAACCAGGAAACGGTAAATCTCACTTCCTCACCCAAGAGAATAACCCAGGATAATTCTCGGCACAAACAAGTTGAGATATTTTTTTGTGTGTGCGGGTGTGATCTGAACGCAGGCCAAGCGATCGCCTCAAAGACGCATCCTGCTTCCAATTTCTTTTTCAAGCATCGCCTGTGAAACGGGGAAGTGCTCTTCACAGCTCCCGATATGAAGAATTCAGACTGAAAGAGGAAGGTTTAAAACCGCGTCAAACCGCCCGCCGCGAGTGCCTTCCAAGAAATCATTTCAGAGGTTTTACGAGGCTCCGAATCATATGGCGCTTAAGAGAAGCTGACCCAAGCGTTTCTTGGAAGAGCCGGCACAAGCTGCTGATGTAACAGGCCACATTCTTACATCTGATAACAGAAAACAGCGCATGAATGGCCATCGAAGCCTCGGTAGTGAAACCGACAGTTCTGCAAATGGCAACGGATCCGGGATTTTGAAAACGTTGCTGACGAAAGGGAAGCTGGTGTGTCACCCTGGTCCATCTTAATAGACGTTTGTCCAGCAAAAAGAGGAACCCGGGGCCCTCCGAGAACGTCAGCACTGAAATTATTGAGACTACTTGGGAGCAGAGCCCCTAACATGGGTCGATTCCGCACTTGCGTTATCGACCTAAGTTTGAGCTGCGTTCGACCTAAGTGCTCCGCACAACCACTGGGATCGACATGGTTTTGTACCAGCTTCGCCCCGTGTAATGGTCCAATTTCCGACTCCAGTTGGGAACTACTACTTTTTCAGGGAACCACGCCCGAACTCAGCTCGATTCCAGTAAAGTGCGGAATCTCTGGTGCCAGGAGTCCCCCATTCAGCCAATCACAGCTGAGTGTTTCGGGCATGCGTACAACTGGCCAATCAAAAAACGCCACCTTCGTCCCTCCATTCCTGTGGCAGTTTTTTTTATAACGTGTGTGGGGGTAGACGGAACATGGCCGTAGAACAGTAGCCAATCGGAACAGAGCGGCGAAGAGGCACAGGATGATTCCGCTCTCCGAGCTGGGATCAAGCTGGTTGCAGTGGGGAACAACAATGGCTTCGACCTAGGTTAGTCCCCTTCTCAGGGAACTGGGTCGAACCTATTTTACTCGTGTGCAGAATCGCCCATGGACTTCCATGACAACGGAGCTCGCGGGAATGTTTTGAGCCACTGCGGCCAACCACGGTTACGTGCCAACTTAGATTTGCCAACCGCGGTTGCGTGCCACGAGACAGATGATGACCGGCTACCTAACCGGTCTCGAAGATCCTTGTGGAAGGGTAAAGAAACTTTTAAAATCAAATTAGTCAAATCTCCGACATGCAGTCGGGAGCTTTGCTGGGCAAAACTCCCGCCCACTTCAAAAAAACCATTTGTGGGCATTATGGACCCCTGGGATACAACAGCTGGGACGGAGGGAATTCGCTTCAAATCTCTACTCGCTCGCAAAGCTTACTAGGTACCCTTCCTTGCTGTTGGTCTAACCTACCTCACTGGGTTGTTGTGAAGACAAAATGGAGGCTGGACACCACAGTCACAAATTTCTTGAAGGAAAAGATTTTTTTAAAGTGTGTGCGGTGTGATCCAACTTCAGCAAATGGGGAGGAGCCAGCGTGGTATGGTGGTTAAGAGCAGGTGGATTCTAATCTGGAGATTTGTTTCCGCACTCTTACGTTCCTGCAGGGTGACCTTGGACTAGTCACAGTTCTCTCCGAACTCTCTCAGCCCCACCTACCTCACTTTAAGGTGTCTGTTGTGGGGAGAGGAAGGGAAAGGAGCTTGAAAGCCACCTTGAGTCTCCTTACAGGAGAGAAAGATGGGCTATAAATCCAAACTCTTCTTCTCTGCCACTGCCCTTAGCTCCTGTCGTGCAACGGGACTACAATAAACACACACCAGAGCTGCAGTTGGCAAATCGGATTGTCAAGAGCTATGGGGTGAGGGCTTCCTTGAAAGCTAATAAAGGGTGTCCCCAAAGAAAGGACAAATTGCCCGTGGTTTTTCTTTCCAATGAGGGGCTCCAGGGGAGCTCCAAGCGCAAAAACTTGGGGAACGCTTTCAGCCCAGAATCTCAGTCTATATGAACTGACTGGGCACTTTACACAGGCCTGTAACGATCTACAACAAACATGGTGCACAGGCAGTGGTGGGATCCAAAAATTTTAGTAACAGGTTCCCATGGTGGTGGGATTCAAACAGTGGCGTAGCGCCAATGGGGCTGGGCGGGGCACGATGGGGGCGTGGCCGGGCATTCCGGGGGCGGGGCAATAATAATTTCTCTGTTACTGTAAAAAACTCTTACTGTAAAAAAAAAAGTTCCTAATTTCCAGCTGCTATCTTTCTGTCCATAATTTAAACTCATTATAGCAAGTCCTATCGTCTACTGCCAACAGAAACAACTACTTCTCCTCTAATTGACTGCCTGTCAAATACTTAATACTTTCAAATACTTAATTTTGTTTCTAGAAATCAAAAGGAGGAGACTTTCCTTAAACAAGGAACTTGACCCTATTTCTAAAACATGTTTTTAAAACAGCCCAACCGGGAGAATTATCCCGTTTTCTACCTTCGTTAACCAGCCACATAGGAAACAACAGGACTTGATGATTTTTGGACCTAATGGAGTTTCTAACGGAAAAGCGGACCCAATTAGTAACCCCCTCTCGGCACACACAAATAATTAGTCACCCACTCTCGGGAACTGGTGAGAACCTGCTGGATCCCACCTCTGCACAAGCCATAAGGGAAAGAGGATGACAGTCACCATGTCACATTTCATCACACGGTTCCTCAAGACCAGTTCTCTCTCTCTCTCTCTTTTTTAACTTTCACAACAACTCCATGAGGTAGGCTCGGCGGAGAAAGCACGAACTGGCCCTAGGGCCGCCCAGCAAGCTTGGTGGATTTGAATTAGGGTCTCTAGCACCTTAGGCCGACTTTCTAACCTTTGCACACCACTGACTCCTTTTTAAAAGAGGGCCAAGGACGGGAGAGAGAGAGTCCTTAAAGGAGAAATAATTCCGCACGATGCAGGGCCTTTACGGTTCATCCGAAACATGAGGAACGGTCCCAGCTTCCCCTTTACATTCAATCGGTTCCCCTCCCCAGGGATGCAGAGGTGTCGGCGGCTTCCTCCCCCCTCTCTAACCGTGCCCCCCCCCACCGAACTCCTCTACGCTAAAATTATCTCATTTTGGCCCCTGTGGTTAAACCCTCCCAGGCTGGAACAGGTGTTAACAGCTGCACTAGAAATCAATTAGCTCGGCAGGCGCATCCGGTTCGGAGCAGATGGGAGGAGGTCCCGGGACGCTCCAGCTGTGACCCGAAGAAGAGGAAGCAGGAAGAGGAAGGAAGGACACCGCACACGTCTTCAAATTGGATTTTAAAAGCCCCGCATGCAGCCCCCACCCCGGCTTTGGATCTTAGGCCCATGAACGGATCCTCGCTGTACGGGATTCCCTCTCTACCATGGGCAGAGCAATGTCTTGAATCCTGGAGCAGCAGTGGCGTAGTGGTTAAGGGTGCACTCTAATCTGGGGAACCGGGTTTGATTCCCCGCTCTGCCGCTTTAGCTGGGGAGGCTTATCTGGGGAGCCAGATTAGCTTGTGCACTCCAGCACACGCCAGCTGGGTGTCCTTGGGCTAGTCACAGTTCTTCGGAGCTCTCTCAGCCCCACCCACCTCACAGGGTGTTTGTTGTGAGGAGGGGGGAAGGGCAAGGAGATTGTCAGCCCCTTTGAGTCTCCTTCCAGGAAAGAAAAGGGGGATATAAATCCAAACTCTTCTTCTTCTTTCCAGAAATGGTTATCTCCTGTGCTTTGAACACTGGAGTGACTCTAGTCTAGCTACATCAGCCAAATTCACACAGGGTCTTCACAAACTCTTTGCAACCTTTCCTCTCCCCGTTGGTGCGGAATACGGATACCCTCTCCTTGAAGCCTGGCGTCTCCTTTACGGTCCTCCAAGCACCAAGCCCAAAACATTGCTCTTTCTGGTTTTAACGAAAGGCTGAGTAAATGGCTTACATCGTTCTCCTCTCCTGTATCCAGAGGTGGGATCCAGCAGATTCCCACAGGTTCCCGAGAGTAGGTTACTAATTATTTGTGTGTGCCGAGAGGGGGATACTAATTGGTGATTTTGCCACGTGATTTTTGCCTTAGTTACGCCCCTCCTCTCAGCAGCAGCGCACAGAACTGGAAGCAGTCTAGCAGGAGGTGCTCCGGCATGCGTGGCAGCCTGCGCCTGCGTGCATTCGTTTCCCGCCTAAGGACCGGCGCAGCGGCTGCGTCCTTGCCACAGCCCCGCCCAGGAATGCCCCGCCCCGGAATGCCCGGCCACGCCCCCGTCGTGTCCCGTCCAGCCTCATTGGCGCTACGCCACAGTTTGAATCCCACCACCATGGGAACCTGTTACTAAAAATGTTGGATCCCACCACTGCCTGTATCCTTACAACAACCCTGTTAGGCTGAGCAAGAGGGGCTGGCTCTGTCACCCAGCAAGATTCTGTGGCATGAGAGGGGATTCAAACGCAGATTTCCCACATCCTGGCCCTTCTGAGATAAAGCCCGTTTGGCCAGGCCCCTCACCGAAGAATCGTGGAATCTACTTGGCCGTGCCTCTATCCCAGCCTCCCAGCCCAGCCTGAACATTGATGTGTTCCAGAAAGCCTTGATGCGGCTGGATTATTATTTGTACTTATTTCTATTGGCCTTATTGATTTTTTTAATATAAACCAGGACCGGTGCAAATCGGAAGCAGGCTTTCAAACGGGGTCTGACTGCTTTGCGCTGACCTTTTACTGATTTGATTTGGTTTAATGACTGGCGCTAGTTTGTTCCAAATACTTTGTGTGTGTGTGTGTTCAGTTTTTATCCTGTTGTTATTTCAGCTGCAATTCTCTGTACAGTTTTTTCCCCCCAATTCACTTTGTCCTGTAAAGCTTCAGTACTTTATTTTGAACCTGTTTTCTAAAACGTTACCTAAATGCATATGAGGTTCTTGCTTCCTTCATGCTATTGTTACAACAACCCTGAGAGGTAGCCCAATGGCGCCCAGTAAACTTGGCTTCATGATGGAGCAGAAATGGGTAGCCTTCCAAATCCTGTTCTGATACTCTAACCCAGTGGTGGCGAACCTATGGCACGGGTGCCAGAGGTGGCACTCAGAGCCCTCTCTGTAGGCATGGGCAAACAGAGTGCCCCTCCCCCCCCCCCACATCTAGGCTGGCCTGGGCCACTGAGCTCGATTATTAGCATTAAACCTAAGACCTAGTTTTGGGGAAGCAGTGTAGGTAACCCTGTTAGACGCTGTTAAACCCCACTGATTTTCATGCAAAGAACTAAAGCATGATCCTTTACCTGGGAGTAAGCTCAGTTGCTGGCAATGGGGCTTGCTTCTGAGTAAACCCTCCTAGGGTCGTGATTCACCCATTGGAAGAGTTGCACAGTTGCTTCAAAGCAAAGCTAATGACTACCACCAAGCTTACTCCCGAGTAACGCACGCCTCGGAGCCACCCGTTTTTTCTAAACGGAAACCTCAGTACTCAGGTTAAATTGCCGTGTGGGTTTTGGGTTGCAGTTTAGGCACTCGGTCTCGAAAAGGTTCGCCATCACTGCTCTAACCACTACACCACACTTCTTTTCCAGAACTGGATAGGTAGGACAGAAATAGAGAGAGCCAGCACTGTGTAGTTGCTTGGAGCATCAACTCATGATTTGGAAGATCCGGATTCAAATCCCACCCTGCCCCTTTCAGCAACCACACGCCCTTCCACTATTGCCAAAACCACCTAAAAATGCCCATCCTTGGGAAATGGCGTGCAATTTTAATTCTCGTTTTGTGTGTGCATTTATTACATTTAATATCCTGCCCTTTCCCTTTCGGGCTTGGGGCATCCTACGGTATCCCTGCAAACCATAATAGTAAAACGTTCGAACATCCAATAAAACAACATTTCCCAAGCGGTGATTAAGTGCAGTCAACACAGCAGTAACAGATCGCACCCAAGGATCTTGACGACTTGTAAAACCATTAGCCGGGATGACAATAAAGATGTTGAATAATAGGTTGGGTGGCTGGTTGGTGGGGGAAGGGTAGGCCCAGATGGTTAACCGTAGCTGCCTCAACCATATGACCGGCAGAACAGCTGTGCCTTACACCAATCCTTAAGTCATGTACAACCCTGCTTTCCTGGGACATTTATAGTACATTTTGATTCCTAAGAGCCAGTTTTAGAAGAGGATTCTTGGTCAAGACGTGTGGGATAAAACGAACACCAAATATATTGTCGAAGGCTTTCACGGCCGGAATCACTGGGGTGCTGTGTGGTTTCCGGGCTGTATGGCCGTGTTCTAGCAGAATTCTCTCCTGATGTTTCGCCTGCATCTGTGGCTGGCATCCTCTGAAGATGCTGCTAGAACATGGCCATACAGCCTGGAAACCACACAGCACCCCAGAACACTAAATAATCTTTGGCAACGCACACAAATCCAGCCCATTTTGGGGTGGCGGTAGCACCTATACCAGTGATGGCGAGCCTTTTCGAGACCAAGTGCCCAAACGGCAACCCCAAACCCACTTATTTATCGCAAAGTGCCAATGTGACAATTTAACCTGAATACTCAGGTTTTAGTATAGAAAAACACGGTTGGCTCCAAGGCGCGCGTTACTCGGGAGTAAGCTTGGTGGCAGTTGGCGGCTCTGCTTTGAAGCAACCGTGCAACGCTTCCAACGGGTGAATCATGACCCTAGGAGGGTTTACTCAGAAGCAAGCCCCATTGCCAGCAACCGAGCTTACTCCTAGGTTTAGTTCTTCACCTGAAAATCAGTAGGGTTTAACAGCGCTTAACAGGGTTACCTACGCTGCTTCCCCAAAACTAGGTCTTAGGTTTAATGCTAATAATCTCCCTGAAATAATTACACTATAATCACATGACGAACTCTGTGCACGCGTGCCCACAGAGAGGGCTCTGAGTGCCACCTCTGGTACCCGTGCCATAGGTTCGCCACCACTGACCTATACCCACGATTTTAAATGCGTAAGGCAATCCCCGCTCTTTATGGGGCACAATCCGGCCCTATTGATTTCGATAGGAGCCCCTTCCGCAGAAATGAACAGTATGCCAAATGGTTTTGAGAGAGAGAGAGAGAGAGAGAGAGAGAGAGAGAGAGATTTCTACTTATGCTTATTACCTGCCCTTCACCACACTCTCAGGGCAGGTAATAAAACAAGGAAGAGAGAAATTAAAAAGGAAGAGAGAGGCATTATAAAAGCAAGCCTAAGTGGAATGCATTTGAATCAGCCGGTTCCGTTCGCATCTCTCTCCCTCGCAGCCCCTGGGAAGAAAATTTCGTTTCCCTTTTTATCCTTCCCAGAATGGCACGGAGAGCTGGAAAGACAAAGAGGGAGGAAGGAGTGAAAAAGAAAAAGAAGAAATAGATCTGAAACGGAGGGAACGCAGCTGTGTACGGTTTGGGCAGGGAGGGAAAAATCTCCTCAGTTAAAGCTGGTCCAGGGAACCCGAAACGACCTTTTCAAATTCTAGGAAGGAAAAGTACATTGTAATCGTTTTATCAGCCTTCATTTCACAGAAAGCCGGGGCCATGAATATTTCAAATTAATAAGTGGAAGGGGAAAAAAAAACCTCTGCTCTTTTGAAAATTGAAACCAGCCCCACTTAAGAGACAAACAGATTCATCGTGAGCCAGAATATAACATTGTCGGGAGAAATACGGACATAGGGTGCGTGAATTTGCCCCCAGAACGACAAGGGCCAAGCAATCCAAGACAGAGGAACGCTGCTAAGAAAACATGAAAACTAGGATTTAAATAGTGGTGGCGAACCTTTGGCACTCCAGATGTTATGGACTACAATTCCCATTAGCCCCTGCCAGCATGGCCAATTGTAGGGGCTGATGGGAATTGTAGTCCAACATCTGGAGTGCCAAAGGTACTCCACCACGAATTTAGGATGACCCCAAACACAGTGGGCTGTTTCAGCTGGGAATGGATGATATGGTAAAGCTGGCGTGCGTAGCTCCCCTAAAAATGTCACTCGCTTTTGGTCAGGAGTTAACCGCTTCTTATCAGAATCACAGAGTTGGAAGAGACCCCCAGGGGGCATCAAGTCCAACCCCCTGCAATGCAGGATCACACAATCAAAGCGCTCCATCCAGCCTCTTTTTAAAAACCTCCAAAGAAAGAGACTCCAGGACAACCCGAGGGAGTGAATCTGACTGTCGAACAGCCCTGACGGTCAGGAAGTTTTTCCTGATGTTTAGGTGGAATCTCTTTTCCTTCCCCTTGAACCCATGACTCCTGGTTCTAGTCTCCCAAGCCACAGAAATCAAGCTTGCTCCCTTACCAGCATGGCATCCCTTCAAAGATCTAAACATGGCTATCATGTAACCTCTTAACCTTCTCTTCACCAAACTAAACAACCCCAGCTCCCTAAGTCTCCTGTCGTAGGGCACGGATTCCAGACCTTTGACCATTTTGGTTGCCCTCCTCTGGACCCGTCCCAGCTTGTCAATATCCTTCTGGAATCGCAGTGCCCAGAACTGTACACAATATTCCAGGTGAGGTCTAACCAACCTGGAATACTGTGTACAGTTCTTATCTTTGTGGGCCCACTCTGCATAAAAAGTGGAGATGGAGATCACTGAGCATTTCCTAGTACTATTTATCGAGCGTTTCAGTCGGGAAAGAAGAAACGGGCAGCCACAGGCTGTCTTTCTTGAACAGAAATGGCCTTCAGATCGCCTACAATCCTATACTAGATTGTATTTATCAAACATTTCAGCCGGGAGAGCAGACGCGGGCAGCCACGGGCTGTCCAATCACACTTCTTGAACAAAGATTCTATTCGTCATACAATCCTATTCTACAGGGATTCTATAAATGTCTACAAGACTGTAGGTTTGGCGGTAACCAGGCTTAACACAGCTACCACTCTGGAAGCAATTCCCCTCCTTTCCCCCTGTTCAACAGCAGAGCAAGGCCAACAAAGTTACTCAGTGCAAAAAAACTGGAATTCCAGCTCTGAAACTCCATATATGGTTAAGCCGAGATCTGGGAAATCTCTGAAGGCAGCACAGAGAACCGCTGGACCAAGGCTGGTTCTGGGATGAAAGGCGGCAGGAGGGTGGGGGGGGTATGAAAAGAGAATTTGCCCCATTTAACAGATTTGATTATGGTGTTGCCAACTTCCAGGGCAGGACTGGATCTCTCCTGGAGTTATTTCGCTGTTGAGGTCCCCTGTAGAAAATGGTTCTTCTGGGAGGATACACTCTATGTCAGTGTTGGCGAACCTTTTGAGACCGAGTGCCCAAATTGCAACCCCAAACCCACATTTATGCAAAGTGCCAACCCGGCAATTTAACCTGAATACTGAGGTTTTAGTATAAGTAAAGCGGTTGGCCTGCGAGGCATCTTACTCGAGGAGTAAGCTTGGTGGTATTGGTGGCTTTGCTTTGAAGCAACCGTGCAACTCTCCCAACGGGTGAATCACGACCCTAGGAGGGCTTGCTCAGAAGCGAGCCCCATTGCCAGCAACTGAGCTTACTCCCAGGTGGGGATTGCACTTTTGTTCTTAGCATGAAAATCAGTGGGGTTTAACAGCTTAGGGGTTACCCTACACTGCTTCCCCAAACTTGGTCTTAGGTTTAATGCAATAATATCTAATCTGGAGGAACGGGTTTGGTTCCCTGCTCTGCTGCCTGAGCTGTGGAGCAGCTGGGTGACCTTGGGCCAGTCACCCAGCTTCTCAGAGCTCTCTCAGCCCACCCACCTCACAGGGGTGTTTGTTGTGAGGGTGACTTCTTCTTCTTGGGGAGCACTCTGCGCGTGCCCACAGAGCGGGCTCTGAGTGCCACCTCTGGCACCCGCCACCACTGCTCTATGGCATTATGCCCCCACTGATATTCGCCCACCTCCCCAAACCTGTTTAGGGCCCACCCCCAAATCTCCAGGAACTTTCCCGGTTCTGAGTCGGATCAAAACTGCCTCTTTGCAGATTCGCTGGAGGGATTCTCCCTGTCGGGACTGCGGGGGCTCTTGGCGCTTGGGGAGGGAAAACATTTCAAAATAAGCTCAAACTTATAAGCCCCGTTGGGTACAGGAAATAAGCCAGACTGGTCAGTTTGGGTCTGCTAAATACAGTGAAGTCACAAACAGCAAACAACTAGCCCCCCCCCCCCCGCCCAAAGAATGACAGCAACATCGTTTTCTCCTAATGGATCTCTACAGCAACATCCTCTTAGGATGACTCAAAAGGGGCAGGAAGCCACACAGTTTGCGTCAGGCGTGGGGTGGGGGAGGCAGGAAAGGGGATAGATTCTTCCTAGGAGAACAAGAGGCAGAAATCAACTGGGAGGGAGGGGGCGGGGTGTCAATGACAACCTGTCACTCAACAGCGCGGGATTGCATCATAGCCAGCCCTGGAATCTACAAAAACACTCCAGAGGGGGCCCAGGAACGCGTGCATTTTATTTGCAAGAATCGCAAACTGGGGGGGAAAGTTTCAGACCCGATCGAGGAGCTGGAGTTCAATGCAAACATCATCCCCCCCCCCTTCTTACTGGGTGCTTTTGCCAATGGGGGGGGGCGGGGCAGAGAAGAGAAGAGACAGGACTTCTTGGGATACATATTTTGTTTTTCCTCGCCCGCCCGCTTCAAAACGCCATAGCCGGAGGAAGTCTTGCGGGAGGATGCCCGGGGGCCGTCACAATGTTACGTTTCGCGTCCCCGCCCCACTTCTTTTTTCCTCTTTTGGGAAAAAAAGGGGTTTTTAGCACCCCCCACCAAAAAAGACAGGGCTAAAAGGTTGGGGGGGGGAGGGAGGTTGATGCGTGGGGCTCCCTTCAGAGGAAAAGGCTTTTAGCAAGCTCGGCTCCGGGGGCGGCTAAGAACTTGAGCCCCACCCCAAGGCAAATCTTTCCGCGTGGGGGAGAAGGAAGCAAATCCAACCCCATAAACGCTCCCCATTTGAAGGCTAGAACAGGAGGGAGCAAATGAGTATATTAATCAACCCCCCTATGACTTTTGCAATTGCCCACAAGGCATTATAGGGTGGAGAGGAGGAATGGTTCCCTCCTTCTTTGGGGGGGACCCATGATTTGGGTCTGGGGGTACAGGGTGGGTTGACAAGAGGAGGGGTTGTCGAAATCTCTCTCTCCAACAGCAGACAACAGCTGGCTTGTTTGGCCCAGACTAGGCCGCACGTCCCTCCCCCCCCCCCACCCCCACTGATCACCATAGAAACCACATCAGAAGACAAGCCCCCCCCCCCCATATCCTCCCCCATATCCTCTCTACCAGCAAGGTCTGGAAACCAGCAGACTTAGGGAATTAGGGGGAGGGGAGGCAGCTACAGACAAGCAAGGATGCACTTTTAGAAACCTCCCCCCCCCCCAACAATCCCATTTCCTGGGGCAGCAAAGCCCCCCACCCCACAAAGCCAGGCCAAATCTCAATTTGCGCGCCCCCCCCCCCCAATAAAATTCGTAGGAAGGGAGGGGGCGGCACATTTACTCAGCAGCAAAGAGAGATGGATTGAGAAGGGGAGGGGGCCCCCAAAGCACGCATGGGGAAGTTAATCAATATTATTCCTAATAAACCCTCCCCCCCCTTAAAAAAAAACCCCCACTAGGGATAGCGCACAGCGTACAAGGAAACAGGCCCTGCGAAAGCAAGCGCAGGCTTACAACAACAAGGGAAGGCAAACATATTTTGCAATAAAGCTGAACGGGAGGGATAGCGGACCAGGAAGTCTGGCGCACAAGGGAGCAACGCCTCCCCCCCACCCCCACCCCCAGCTGCACCCCCTAATATCTGGGGGGGACCCCTGAACACTCACCAGCTCCTCTTCGGGGCTCAGCTCCGCGGCCATCCCGGCTTCTCCCAGTGCCTGAGTCGAAAATGGGGTGGTTTTTTTCCTGCCTCCCAAACTTTTTCCAAAGCTGTCCCCCTCCGAGAAATTGCAGATAATGGGCTCCGCTGTTTTCACCCCCCCCCCCAAAAAAACACCCCAACAATCAAGGCGACCCCGTCAGCAATTCAGGCGACTCCCCAACTTCGCTTTCTTCTCCATGGGATCTATTCCCCCCCCCCCCACTCCCAAAACTGGGGGGAAAAAAATATCTATTTTCAACTTGGCCAAAAACAAAAAAAAAGCGGTCTTGCCTGCGTGGGTTTCCCTTCGCAATCGCCTCCCCCATTAACTTCGTGGGGTTTTCCCCCCTCCAAGCTGCCAATCGCCCCCCCCCCCCGTCCCCCCTTCTCGGGCCTTGCTAACTTATTCAATCCGGATCTTGCCTTTGCTGGAAATATCCTCTGGACTGGGCATATTGCAATATTGGGGGGAAGTGGATTAATCCCCCCCCCCCCAAAAAAAAGACCTCTTTCGAAATTGCAAAACTTCCCAGTCCACACCTTCTAAAATAAATAAAAACACCCGGTTTTGCAATCCGGATTATTTTGCACGCTGGCAAACCCCACAGATCTTCAGCCTCCTGTTGCTCCGGTTTTTTTTTTTTTTGGGGGGGGGGGTTAGGCGGCGCCTGCGCAAAACAGACCGTGCAGACCAAAGAATCCCCCCCCCCGCCTTGTGTGTCTCATTCAGATCAGAGAATCGCCTTCCTCTGCGCCTCCATGGCTGAGCGTCTCTTCGCAGCCCTCATTCCTCAAAAGCAACAGTCGGAAGAGAGAGAGAGAGGAAGGAAGCAGGGTGGCCCCCCCCCTCGCCGCCCCCAGCTGACGGCCAATGCAATTTCCCCTTTCGCTCATCTACATCCCGGGCTCCATTGAGAAACTGAATCCCATTCACAAAGCAGAAGACCAGCAGAGAGAGAGAGAGGGAGGTGGATCAGAGGGAATAACTAGCACAAACCAGGGGAAACGGGAAGCTCCCTGCGAGGGAGAGAGGAGAACAGAAGGTCAGACCCACACACACACACACACACAAACGCACACTCTGCACAAAGGCTTTGCTTACCTGGGCAATAAGATCCCAGGCGCCAGACCTATGCAGCAGGACTGGCCAACACCCCGCCCCCCTCTCCAAGATAAGGGGTTTCGAGCTGTTAGGGGTTTTCCAGGATGCGTTTGGCCCGAACCGTTTGTATTTATGATATTTTGTATTGTATTTGTTTTATATTTTATTGCACACCGCCCAGAGCCCTTCGGGGGTTGGGCGGTCTATCAAGACCAATAAATAATAATAATAATATATAATAATATAATCTGGGATATTTGTTTTATATTTTGTACTTTTGTAGAACCCGCCGAGTTGGAAGCGGTCTATCAAGACCAATAAATAATAATAATATAATAATAATATAATCTGGGATATTTGTTTTATATTTTATTGTACACCGCCCAGAGCCCTTCGGGGGTTGGGCGGTCTATCAAGACCAATACATAATAATAATATAATATAATCTGGGATATTTGTTTTATATTTTATTGCACACAGCCCAGAGCCCTTCGGGGGTTGGGCGGTCTATCAAGACCAATAAATAATAATAATATAATAATAATATAATCTGGGATATTTGTTTTATATTTTATTGCACACAGCCCAGAACCCTTCGGGGGTTGGGCGGTCTATCAAGACCAATAAATAATAATATAATAATATAATCTGGGATATTTGTTTTATATTTTATTGTACACCTTAGAGCCCTTGAGGGTTGAAGGTCTATCAAGACTCAATAAATAATAATAATATAATAATAATATAATCTGGGATATTTGTTTTTTTATATTTTATTGTATACAGCAGAAACCCGAGGGGTTGAAGTCCTATCAAGACCAATAAATAATAATCTAATATAATCTGGGATATTTGTTTTATATTTTATTGCACACAGCCCAGAACCCTTCGGGGGTTGGGCGGTCTATCAAGACCAATAAATAATAATATAATAATATAATCTGGGATATTTGTTTTATATTTTATTGTACACCGCCCAGAGCCCTTCGGGGGTTGGGCGGTCTATCAAGACCAATAAATAATAATAATATAATAATAATATAATCTGGGATATTTGTTTTATATTTTATTGTATACCGCCCAGAGCCCTTCGGGGGTTGGGCGGTCTATCAAGACCAATAAATAATAATCTAATATAATCTGGGATATTTGCTTTATATTTTATTGTACACCACCCAGAGCCCTTTGGGGGTTGGCCGGTCTATCAAGACCAATAAATAATAATAATAATAATATAATCTGTGGCTGGCGTCTTCAGAGGCAGTTCTGGATAGAAAATTGCTCTCGACTGTCCGGCAAAGTGGTTGTCTCACACACACACACACACACACAAAACCCCTCTCAGTTCTGGAGGCTTTTTGCATTTGTAAATTAGAAGAGTTTGGATTTATATCCCCCCTTTCCCTCTCCTGTAAGGAGACTCAAGGTGGCTTACACTCTCCTTCCCCCCCCCCCACAACAAACACCCAGAGAAGTGGGTGGGGCTGAGAGCGCTCTGAAGAATTGTGACTAGCCCCAGATCACCCAGCTGGCTTGTGTTGCAGCGCACAAGCTAATCTGGTTCCCCAGACAAGCCTCTGCAGCTCAAGTGGCAGAGCGGGGATTTATTTTATTGGATTTTATTGTATATTTATTGTGCTTTATCATTGTTTGTTGTGCACCGCTCAGAGCCCTTTGGGCATGGAGCAGTATATGAAATTGAATAAACAATAATAATGCCAGCTGGGGGACCTTGGGCTAGTCACAGTTCTTTGGAGCTCTCTCAGTCCCACCCACCTCACAGGGTGTTTGTTGTTGGGGGGGAGGGAGGGAGGGAAAGGAGACTGTAAGCCCCCTTGAGTGTCCTTGCAGAAGAGAAAGGGGGGGATACAAATCCAAACTCTTCATCTTCTTTTATTTATTTACTTAGTGAATAGTCTTCCTTCCTCATGGGACCCCAAAACAGCTTAGATGATTTTTGTCTCCGTGTTATCTTCACAACAATATTGTGAGGTAGGGTAAGCTTCATGCCTCGGACTGGAAGAGTACCGCCAAGCTGCAGAATTTAAGAGTGGGGGCAGACTGCGCCCTGAGAGCCCCCCTCTCTGTTTTGTATTTAAATTAAAAGTTTCTCGTCCTCATGATTGCAAAGGTACTCCTGGGAGCGAGCGGGTAATGTGTGGTAAAACTTCAGAAGGCAAAAGCTGTCCGATTCTCATCCCAGAACCAGCGTAAGAGGTCAAAGTTTTGATTTTGGAGAACCTGGAAACAGATACACAAGTGAGGTCACGTGGAAAAGCTGCGGCCAGAATGTCAGATGAGAAGCAGAGAGGTCTGAATTCAAATCCCTGTGACATCTCTGCGGCCCTGAGTCCGTCCAACACTTTCTTAAAGTTGAGGAGGAGGAGGAGGAGTTTGGATTTATACCCCATCTTTCTCTCCTGTAAGGAGACTCAAGGTGGCTCACAAGCTCCTTTCCCTTCCTCTCCCCACAACAGACACCTCCCCCCAAACAGCAATGGCGTGGGTGGTTAAGAGCTCGTGTATCTAATCTGGAGGAACCAGGTTTGATTCCCAGCTCTGTTGCCTGAGCTGTGGAGGCTGATCTGGGGAATTCAGATTAGTCTGTGTACTCCCACACACGCCAGCTGGGTGACCTTGGGCTAGTCACAGCTTCTCGGCGCTCTCTCAGCCCCACCCACCTCACAGGGTGTTTGTTGTGGGGGGGGGGAAAGGCAAGGAGATTGTCAGCCCCTTTGAGTCTCCTGCAGGAGAGAAAGGGGGGATATAAATCCAAACTCTTCTTCTTCTTCTTCTTCTACTTAGCATTTGCAAAGCACTTCTATAACCATTTTGCAGCCCAGGGAGGAGGAAGACATTATGCCTCAATTTGCCTTCAATTTGTGGCACAGGTAAAACTCGAACCAGAGACTTCCCAAGACAAAGTTCATTTTCCTATCCACTACACTGCACCAGTTCTCATGTAGTATTTTTTTACAGCGCAGCAGGTCTGGAGCTGAACAGGAAATCCTCTCTGAGAGTGTAAAACGAAGGATCTAAAAGGAATTCCCCTCCTGCTAACTGAAACCTCCATACCATACCCCCATACCATATACCAAGGGGGGGGGGATATAAATCCAAACTCTTCTTCTTCTTCTTGTGAGGCAAGTGGGGCTGAGAAAGTTCAGAGAGAACTGACTAGCCCAAGGTCACCCAGCAGGAATGTAGGAATGTGGAAACACATCTGGTTCACCAGATAAGCCTCCGCCACTCCGGTGGAGAAGTGGGGAATCAAACCCAGTTCTCCAGATTAGAATCCACCTGCTCTTAACCACCACACCGGCTCTCGTGTTAAGCCACACTGCAAGTTTGTTGTGAGGTTCAAATGGGGGAAAGGAGGATCAACGTTTGCCGCCCTGAACTCCTTGGAGAAAAAGTGAGATCAAACACAAGAGAAAGATGGAGAACGGGGGAGAATGATGAGCGTCAGGAGGTAAAACCAAGGCCCCTTCCGCACACGCAAAATAATGCATTTTCAAACCACTTTCACAACTGTTTGCAAGAGGATTTTGCCATTCCGCACAGTTTCAAAGAGCACTGAAAGCAGTTTGAAAGTGCATTATTCTGCATGTGCGGAATGAGCCCAAGAAGCAAAGGAGTAAAAAAAGCAGAACAAAAGACCGCAATCTGCGGTTTACGAAAGGCCAGCGTCACGGAAGGAGCAAAGAAAAAAAATCCCACGTGGCACTTTATTCGGCAAAACAAAAACCTGTACATTAGAAAAACATCTTTTCAACGTACGGAGGCGTCCGATCGAACACATGGGAGAAACAAAAGGCAGAGGTCTTAATCGAGGCCTCAAGATAAAACATTATGTGTTGGGGGGTTGTTGGCGTGGTCGACTGTAACATGAAGAAGCTAGGTCGACGAAATGTGGGTAACCACGCAGAAATCCTCTTTACAAACACCTTGCTTAAAAAGTCCAGAACCCGGAATCGGCTTTCCTGTGAAACCGAAAACGTGGAGGTCTTTACATTTCAGACTCACACGTACAATTCATAGGGCGGGGAGCAGAGGCTAGGCAGAGCTCGGAAATACTGTGACGCTTTGCTAACACACACACGCAGACGTTGGCAATTAAAACACCAGCTCGAGTCCTGACTGAGCAGTAAGCCACATCGGTGAAAATGAGTTGGAACAGTGTCTTATTTTTTTTTGTATTCCTTCAAACCTCCATGGGCAACAGCGGAGACGCCGTCTGGATCTACCAAGAGGCCCTTGAGAATACACCCCTGTGTCCCGTTGTCAGTTTTCCATCCGACTTGCCGGGTCTCCCGAGACGAAGGGAGACCCTTCTAGCTTCAGCGTGGACAGGTGCTCCAACTCGTAACGCCCGTCAGCACCGGCCACGTCAGCGTCTGAGGAATCGTCCTTTGGAGTCTGTTTTTTACTCCTCTTGTGGTCAATAATTTGCCGCAGCTGATGCACGGCGTACTCTGGTTTGGAGGTCAATGGGCCGGCCGGCACCGATATCCCGAGGATGTCCGACACCATGTAGGGTCGGAGCCACCCCACAAGCGGGGTACTCCCGGGGTTGTAGTGAGCCTGTCTGTGGTAGAAAAGGAGTCCATCTACCTGTAACAAGAACATAAAGAGTGACAGAATGAATCAGTGCCATGGGTACCAGAGCCTACCTCCTGGCGATCCCCAGCTCGAGGGATATCCAGCTGACTTCAACGAGGTGGTACGGCCCTGGCTCCGGCCTGGTGGAACAAACTACCAGGTGAAGTCAGGGCCCTGCGAGAACTATGTCAATTCCACAAAGCCTGCAAGATATGGTTGTTCCACCAGGTCTTTCCCAACTAGCCAGTTATCTGAACATACAACAGTGGTGGCGAACCTTTGGCACTCCAGATGTTATGGACTACAATTCCCATCAGCCCAATTGGCCATGCTGGCAGGGGCTGATGGGAATTGTAGTCCTGCTTAACATCTGGGAGATGCCAAAGGTTCTACTCACGCAATCACTAGAAAATTGATTCCTTTTTAGGTCTCTGGGGAGAGGAGGAAAAGAGAAGGAAGGATTTTGGAGGGGCTTAATGGACAAATTCCATCTCAGATGTTAGCGATGTACCAGAATTTGGTTTTCTAGATTTGTTTCTTTCTTTCGGAATGGTTAATGGAGTTTGATTTTTTAGATGTGGATTTATATTTTTAATATTTGCGGAATATCTGAATTGTGCCGTGACCCTCCCAGAGCCCGTCAGGGTTGGGGGCGGGATATAAATCCAAAGTAAATAAAATAACATAAATACAGTCCAAGATCACTACTACAGCCTATTCTGAACAGGCTAATGTAACCCTCCCCTCCGTTGGGAACATTTTTCCTATCCGTGTTTATCTCAGCGGGTTCCAGCCTTTTGGAGCCTGCAGGCACCTTTGATATTGGGGTGCTGTGTGGTTTCCGGGCTGTACGGCTTTCGACCATCTCTGTTTTAACTGGTTCTGGTGGGTTTTCCAGGCTGTGTGGCCGTGGTCTGGTGTATCGCCTCTGAAGATGCCAGCCACAGATGCAGGCGAAACGTCAGGAGAGAATGCTGCGAGAACACGGCCATACAGCCCGGAAACCACACAGCACCCCAGTGATTCCAGCCGTGAAAGCCTTCGACAATACCTTCGATATTCTGACACAGCATGGTGGGCACAGCCATCAAATGGGTCTCTGGAGAAGACAACTTTAACCTCATTAGACCAACGGTCAGACTTACCAGAAAGCAATTTCATTTGCTTCTCGAGCTACCTTCAAAACACTGGCGCTCCTAGCATCTAATGGTGGGGAACTCCGCAAACAACGTTCTTAATTGCTAGATACGCAGAATAAGCAACCCCGGTGGTGAGATTTCTTCGCTTATCCAACATGATGCAATTATAACTTCGTGCTTCAGATAATTAACAGGCAATTCAGGTCCCCCCCCCCCTTACAAAAAGGCCCCAACCTGATCACTAAGCACCTTAAACCTACTTGGACTAAAAATTAAAATTGCCGAAGGCTTTCACAGCCGGATTCAACCGGTTCTGGTGGGTTTTCCGGGCTGTGTGGCCGTGGTCTGGTGGATCTTGTCCCTAACGTTTCGCCTGCATCTGTGGCTGGCATCTTCAGAGGTTGATACACCAGACCACGGCCACACAGCTCGGAAAACCCACCAGAACCAGTTAAAACAGAGATGGTCGAAAGACCATTAAAAAACCTAAAACACTGAAAACGGCAGCAATAAAAGCGAGCGGTGCTTGGTAAACAAAGGAACCCTGAATTTTCCCCTGCATTCCTAACATCAATCTCGTTTTGACCTGGGGCGTACAGACTGCCGCGGTGGTTAAGAAGGCCCAGCAAAGACTGTACTATCTGAGACTTTTAAGGAAACAACAACTGGATGGAAAACTCCCGTTGTCCTTTTACCGCTGTGCTATAGAGAGTGTCTTAACCTACAGCATCTGTGTATGGTTCTCCAGTTGCACAGTGGCAGATAGGAAGGCGCTCCAAAGGGTGATCACTACTGCACAGAGGATTATCGGCTGCCCTCTCCCCTCCTTGGAAGAACTCTATAATTCCCGAAGCCTAAAGAAAGCCCCAAATATTCCAAGAGACCCGTCTCATCCAGCACACTCTCTTTTTGAACTGCTACCATCCGGCAGACTATACAGGTCTATCAAAACAAAGAGGCTTAGAGACAGCTTCTACTCTAGAGCTGTGGCGATGCTGAACTCCGGGGCTTCGTGTTGATGTGTTTGGGGCTGTGTAGGGATGGGTGGAGGAAGTGTGGAAAGTGAGGGAGTGAAGGGAATTATGGAGTCTGGGAATTGTAGTGCACTCCGAGGAGATGCTTGCTTGTAAAATTTCTAGATTGTCGGCGTGCACAAGCCTTGGACAATAAAATGCTTATGCTTATGTTTTCTGTGTGGTTGAAGATTTTCCGCCTTCCACAGCCAGAAGAATTCTTTCAAGAATCCCCAGGTCTTCCTTTCCTTCTTCGATCAAGGGGCCATAAGGTCACCTCTCTGCCCCACAGCTGTATCCCGACAGCTGCCATTTCTGCTCGCTGCAATACTATCCCCTTGATCACGGAAGGATTTTCTATTACTTCTTGTTGATTCCCGGGAGATTTGGTTTGCCAAGACGCGGCTGTGGGACTTCCTTTGATTGGAGCCTTCGCTGCGCTCGGCTCAATCGGCCTTCTGCTTTAAAAGCCCATTTGTGCGTAAGGATAGGATGAGTATGGAAAAAAAAAACAGATGGACGCTGCCTTTCAGAGGAGGGCGACCAAAACGGTCAAAGGTCCGGAATCCATGCCCTACGACAGGAGTGACTTAGAGAGCTTGGGATGTTTAGTTTGGTGAAGAGAAGGTTAAGAGGTGACATGATAACCCTGTTGAGATATTTGAAGGGATGTCATGTTGGTGCCACCTGCAAGCAATTGCACTTTCCCGCGGTCTGCAACTGACTCTTCAACCCTGGCTGCATCAAGTCCTTGGCAATTGCATTTGACCCGGCTCCTCTCCACCGTCGCTTTCTTTCTGTATTGGGCTATTTGGTTTGGCGAAGAGAAGGTTAAAAGGTGACATGATGGGCCTGTTTAGAAGAAGAGGAGTTTGGATTTATATCCCCCCTTTCTCTTCTGTAGGAGACTCAAAGGGGCTGACAATCTCCTTGCCCTTCCCCCCTCACAACAAACACCCTGTGAGGTAGGTGGGGCTGAGAGAGCTCCGAGAAGCTGTGACTAGCCCAAGGTCACCCAGCTGGCGTGTGTGGGAGTGTACAGGCTGATCTGAATTCCCCAGATAAGTCTCCACAGCTCAGGTCCAGAGCGGGGAATCAAACCTGGTTCCTCCAGATTAGATACACGAGCTCTTAACCTCCTACGCCACTGCTGCTTCTTCAGATATTGGAAGGGACATTATGTTGGTGAGGGAGCAAGCTTGTTTTCTGCAGCTCCAGAGACTAGGGCCAGGAGTCTAGGGTTCGAGGTGAAGGAAAAGGGATTCCACCTAAACATCAGGAGAAACTTCCTGACCGTCAGGGCTGTTGGACAGTGGAATGCACTACCTCGGAGGGTGGTGGAGTCTCCTCCTTTGGAGGTTTTTTAAGAGAGGCTGGATGGCCATCTGTCAGGAGTGCTTTGATTGTGTGTTCCTGCATTGTAGGGGGTTGGATGGCCCTTGGGGGTCTCTTCCAACTCTATGATTAGGGACAGGCAGAAAAAGAGAACAACATTGAGACAGAGGACTTCGCTGGGTATCTGTTATTCTGGGGCACTGCCAATATCTCTCCCTGCTTCTGACCGAGAGACCGCATCCTCTTTTCTTTAAGAGCTCCAACCAGATAGACACTAAGCTTCTTTTTTGGAAAAAGAAGAAAACACTGATCAATACCTCTGAAACACTATACAGTTAAGAGCGGTAAGTTTCTCTCGGGTGCCAAACAAAGATCTTTCCTCTGATCCTATAAAAAGGGCATGTCAACTATTGACCTTATAAGCTTGTCGGGTGTTGTAAGGACGGGGTTTGCAGATGAATGTATCCTCAACTCGATTACCTGTATCTCATCAGACATCTTGAAAGGCTCTGCTTTGGGTGCACCCACCTTCTGAGGTCCGGTGGATGAGAACTCAGGAGAGGACTTCTTGGTTGTGGGATCAAAGCTCTAGAACGGTCACCCCAGAGAGTGGGATCAAAGCTCTAGAACGGTCACCCCAGAGAGTGGGATCAAAGCTCTAGAACGGGTCACCTGTCTCGATCGGCTGCTGTCTTCTGCAAAGACGTCTTTTTTTGTTTCGTTTGGCATTCCCTCAACGAACTCTCGGGTCTGGCATCTCTTCAAAGCATCTGGGGAGATGCTCAAAACCCAACAGCCGGCTAATTCGTACCTCCCAGAACGCTGTTTTGCAAATGCAGACCAAAGGGTGTGTCTAATTTGCAAATTTAGCAGCCACCGCCACGGCCTAATTTTTTCATGCATGCTAGGAGTCAAACTACAGATGGCAGACACGTTTCTGTGACCAAGGAAAGTTGGGGGGCTGTTGCACCCAAATGTTAAAAACAATAACAATAGCGTTCAGTCCTGGCATTTGTGTCTCGATAACAACTCACCCGGGGAATGAAATGATTACACTCCCCTTCTCCGTTACCCGCCAAAGTAAAGCGCTGAGATTTGGTACAGACATAGTCCACAATCCATTGAGTACAAGATAAAGGTTCATTGCTTGAGATACCCAAACTACAAGAAAGATCTTAACAAGAGACAATAGTACATTTGCCTTCTAAATGGGGAGAATATGGATTTCCATTTCAAAATAAAGCAGGGGTCTCTAAGAACATAAGAACAAGCCAGCTGGATCAGACCAGAGTCCATTTAGTCCAGCTCTCTGCTACTCGCAGTGGCCCACCAGGTGCCTTTGGGAGCCCACATGCAGGATGTGAAAGCAATGGCCTTCTGCGGCGGCTGCTCCCGATCACCTGGACTGTTAAGGCATTTGCAATCTCAGATCAAAGAGGATCAAGATTGGTAGCCATAAATCGACTTCTTATGGACTACGATACCCATCATCCTCTAACCTATGCCCCCCAGATGTTCATGGACTAGGATTTCCATCAGCTCTGCCAATTGTCCATGCCGGCAGGGGATGATGAGTATCGCAGTCCATGAACATCTGGAAGGCCATAGATCGGAGACCCTGCAAAGCAGGGAAAGCACTGAGCCCGGAAAACTACCGGAGGAGCAAAACGTCGGCCTTTGGGAATTCCATTTGCCGTCGACACCCTTGAATTATGTAAATAAAGCCCTGATAGTTACAGATTGATCAACTGATTTTGTGATAGGTAATCGGTAATCATAACGTGGCTAGGGAAACACATCTATTATTTTCCAGTCAGGTTGCTGAGTCTCGTGGAATAGGTTTAATCAATTCATCTCCCATCAGAGAGCACAAGACGCCGCAAATAACCCAAGCGCCAACCCCACCCTGACCTGGCTGACTTCAGCAAGGTTGCTAAACCATGCGTTATCCAACCACACCGATTGACTGAAGGGCCCTTGGAACGCTGTCAAACACCCGAGGGCGTGTGGGGAAACTCTTTGTTTTGTTTTTGTGCAACGATAGCCATCTGATTTCTTCACTTAGATCTATCCAGGCAAAGTTCCTGGACAGTTCCTTAACTTGCAATGATCTGGATAAAGTAAAATAGGCCTGGTTTATAAAGAAGACCATTTGTTCCTTTCCAGCGACAACTTTCTTTGGCTCCATTAACTTAACAGCTACGACCGCGCAAATGAGGCTGGGAGCGTGTCTGGAATGCTAGAGGCCATCAGCCAATTAAAGTAATCATTAGTAGATTAATCTTTAGGCTTTTAACCAACTAATTCAGTTTCGAAGTACTAAATATTATCAATATCTCAGTATGGGTGTCTTTTGGAGCTAATGGGATTCAGACAATAAGTAGATATGCTTTACCAGTAAAGCTGTGTTTTGTTTTTCAGTTCTTTCGAAAATAATGCTCCTCAACCCCAAACAAAAGAAAAAGAAGAAGAAGAAGAAGAAGAGGAGGAGGAGGAGGAGGAGGAGGAGTTTGGAGTTATATCCCCCCTTTCTCTCCTGTAGGAGACTCAAAGGGGCTGACAATCTCCTTGCCCTTCCCCCCTCACAACAAACACCCTGTGAGGTAGGTGGGGCCGAGAGAGCTCCGAGAAGCTGTGACTAGCCCAAGGTCACCCAGCTGGCGTGTGTGGGAGTGCACAGGCTAATCTGAATTCCCCAGATAAGCCTCCACAGCTCAGGCGGCAGAGCGGAGAATCAAACCTGGTTCCTCCAGATTAGATACACGAGCTCTTAACCTCCTACACCTTTGTTGATACTCCATTCCTTTAAAATTAGCCCCAGTTTAATATAGCCTCGAGAAAGTCATGAACTCTAAATGGGGCCATCTGTCAGGAGTGTTCCTGCATGGCAGGGGGTTGGACTTGATGGCCCTTGGGGTCTCTTCCAGCTCTATGATTCTACAATGCTGAGATGTGCAGGAAAGACCCCGAAAGATGGGAGAGTTGGCTGCCAGAGAGAGTCCCTCCTTTCTCAGCCTCTGTCATTTATTTAATGCTCTGTCGGTCTCCTTACTCTGAGTCACTTTCCTGACGCCAGATGAACGCAGGGGGCTGAAGTTACTGTCTGCGTAAAGTTAGGATGTGACCGGGAAATGTCAGCATTTTCCTCTTGGGGAAACTGGAGGTGCTGAGCTCTCAGGAGCAGCAGTGGCGTAGGAGGTTAAGAGCTTGTGTATCTAATCTGGAGGAACCGGGTTTGATTCCCCGCTCTGCCACCTGAGCTGTGGAGGCTTATCTGGGGAATTCAGATTATTATTATTTATTAGATTTAATATACCGCCCTATCCCAACAGGGCTCATTTATGGAAGATGATGGGAAAGACACACACCCCCACCTGCGACCCCAAAGAGCCAGTGTGGTGTAGAGGTTAAGAGCAGGTGCACTCTAATCTGGACAACCGTGTTTGATCCCCTGCTCTGCCACTTGAGCTGGGGAGGCTTCCCTGGTGAACTAGATTAGCTTGTGCACTCCAACAGGTGCCAGCTGGGTGACCTTGGGCTAGTCACAGTTCTTCGGAGCTCTCTCAGCCCCATTCACCTCACAGGGTGTTTGTTGTGAGGGGGGAAGGGCAAGGAGATTGTAAGCCCCTTTGAGTCTCCTACAGGAGAGAAAGGGGGGATATAAATCCAAACTCTCCTCCTCCTCCTCCTCCTTCTCCTTCTCCTCCTTCTTGGCAAATGGAATGGATTGGTCCTAGCCTCAAATTCGACGTGCTGCTCATACCTCCATGTCTCTTAGCCTCCCCAGATCTTCTATCTGAAGAAGGGAGTTTTGACTCTCCAAAGCTTACACCACCAAATTTGCGCTGGTCTCTAAGGTGCGACTTGATTCGAATCTGGATCTTCTGCTGCAGACCAACACAGAAACTATCTCCATATCTGACAGTCTTGCAAGTATCATGGGACCCACAGGAACCAAGTTATGGACAGGGCCAGAGGATGATGAAGAAGAAGAGTTGTATTTATATCCCCCCTTTCTCTCCTGGAAGGAGACTCAAAGGGGCTGACAATCTCCTTGCCCTTCCCCCCTCACAACAAACACCCTGTGAGGTGGGTGGGGCTGAGAGAGTTCGGAAAAGCTGTGACTTGCCCGAGGTCACCCAGCTGGTGGGTGTTGCACAAGTTAATCTGGTTCACCAGATAAGCCTCCACAGTTCAAGTGGCAGAGCGAGGAATCAAACCCAGTTCTCCAGATGAGAGCGCATGTGCTCTTAACCACTATGCCACTGCTGCTTCTAGAGAATGCATTGTTATCAAGCCCTTCCTGGGGCTCAAGGCGATATGGGTGGTTCTCCTGCCTCTATTTTATCCTCTCGACAACCCTGTGAGGTAGGTGAGGCTGAGTCCATGTGACTCGTTCAGCGCCATCCCAGAACCTAGGTCCAATATTCTAGTTCAGTGATGGCGAACCTTTTTGAGACTGAGTGCCCAAATTGCAACCCCAAACCCACTAATTTATCACAAAGTGCCAACACGGCAATTTAACCTGAATACTGAGGTTTTAGTTTACAAAAAAAAGGTTGGCTCCGAGGCGCGCATTACTCAAGAGTAAGCTTGGTGGTAGTCGGTGGCTTTGCTTTGAAGCAACCGTGCAACTCTCCCAACGGGTGAATCACGACCCTAGGAGGGTTTACTCAGAAGCAAGCCCCATTGCCAGCAACCGAGCTTACTCCCAGGTAAAGGATTGCGCTTTTGTTCTTCGCATGAACATCAGTGGGGTTTAACAGCGCTCAACAGGGTTACTTACACGGCTTCCCCAAAAGTAGGTCTTAGGTTTAATGCTAATAATCGAGCCCAGCGGCCCAGGCCAGCCCAGATGTGGGGGGGGGGGGGACTCTGTTTGCGTGTGCCCACAGAGAGGGCTCTGAGTGCCACCTCTGGCACCCGTGCCATAGGTTCGCCACCACTGTTCTAGTTGCTATTCCATACTGGCTGTTATAGAACGTAGCTCCACCTCTTTCTCTTTGCAGGTGGGTTAACAAGGTGGGCTACCTGGGTTTCCAAGCGCCAGAAACGTGTGGAAAATGACTGGTTTTGCTTGGAGCCAAAGCACCTGAACACCAGTCTCCAGTTACAGATTGTTTATTCCTCTGACAAACCACCGCCAAAATCAGATGGGATTTAAAGCGGCTCCCTCTGGTGGGAACATCCAAGCATTGCCATCTTCACCCGTTTCTGTTGGCATTTAATGTATCCGTTTCTATGTAAAACCAATGCTTCTACATAGGTTGGAGAGGGATCGTTTTTAAAGTTGATTTTAATTGGGTATTTGTGGCTCTCTTGTTTTTCTTGGGGCAGAAATTTTAATACTTTTCCTGATTGGTTAGGCTGCAAGCCGCATAGAAGAAGATTTATACCCCACCTTTCTCTCCTGTAAGGAGACTCAAGGTGGCTCGCAAGCTCCTTTCCCTTCCTCTCCCCACAACAGACACCTCCCCCCACAACAGCAGTGGCGTAGGAGGTTAAGAGCTCGTGTATCTAATCTGGAGGAACCGGGTTTGATTCCCAGCTCTGCCACCTGAGCTGCGGAGGCTGATCTGGGGAATTCAGATTAGCCTGTGCACTCCCACAGACGCCAGCTGGGTGACCTTGGGCTAGTCACAGCTTCTCGGAGCTCTCTCAGCCCCACCTACCTCACAGGGTGTTTGTTGTGAGGGGGGAAGGGCAAGGAGATTGTAAGCCTCTTTGAGACTCCTACAGGAGAGAAAGGGGGGATATAAATCCAAACTCTTCTTCTTCTGTTTGCCCTGTTTCTCTCTCGACGCAGACAGGTTGGGTCCAAAGAATACCATTTTACATTGATCCAATCCTGAATGACACTTAGTTTTTTTTAAGGCGATGAGACTCTTCCAGAATCCCTCAAACTCTGATTTAGGTTTGTGGCAGCTGCTTCACGCAGTTTATTATAATTGTTGTAAGGAAACATTTGGCAGTAGACTTGACTTCCCCGATAATGTTTGGGTTAGTGAGTGAGTGCATTAGTCAGGATGAGAGGACCCATGTCTAAGAAGAAGAAGAAGATGATGATGATTTTGGATTTATAGCCCACCTTTCTCTCCTATAAGGAGACTCAAGGTGGCTTACAAGCTCCTTTCCCTTCCTCTCCCCACAACAGACACCTTGTGAGGTAGGTGGGGCTGAGAGACTTCCAAAGAACTGTGACTAGCCCAAGGTCACCCAGCAGGAATGTAGGAGTGCGGAAACACATCTGGTTCACCAGATAAGCCTCTGCTACTCAGGTGGAGGAGTGGGGAGTCAAACTCGGTACTCCAGATTAGAATGCACCTGCTCCTAACCACTACACCATGCTGGGTGGGATGTGAACAGTTTCAATACATAATAATCTCTCAGCAACAGTCAGAGGTGCCATGTTTCAGTGTCCTCTTAGTACATTCTTCTCAAAGTTTCTGAATAAAAATCCCACCCACCACTACCCTTGGCTTAGTAACTCCTTTCCTTTCCTCTCTCTTCAGTGTGTTACTAAAGGTAAGCTGCAGCAATCATTTATTGCTGGCTCCGCCTCCTACAGCAGACATTTTGTGGCTGGCTCCGCCTCCTGCAGCAGACATTTTGTGGCTGCACCCACCACGCTTTGTCTGAAATTCAAAAATGCCAGCAGGCTCCAAAAGTTAAGAACTCTGGTCCAGAACTTCATAAAAGTAATAGAACAGGAAACATTAACCATGCAAGAATATTACTAAAAAGCACATCTGTCCATGGAGAGCCAATTTAAAAAAAACCTGCAGGCATCTACAGAGTGTGAGTAAAATGTATGCTTCACATGGGGCTACTCACTTCTCTGAGCAAGACAGGACTTCCTCAAGCCTTGCAAAACAGGTCAAAAGTGCTTACCTCAAAGGGGAAATCTGTGGCCAGAACTTCACACAGACTTTCATTGGTACAGGAGTAATTCTGCAGTCCCACAAACCTAAACTGGAAAGGGGGGGATTAATTAGGTTTAAATAGGTTTACCCCGCTTATTTCCCCAACGGGGATCCCGACATAAACTCACAACGTAGCTCTTCCCGCCTCCATTTCATCTTCAAAACGACAGCCTTGCAAAGTGAGAGACGGCTTCCACAGCAGAGCGGGGATTCGGACCAGCGTCTCTGACAGTAATCCAACACTACGCCACAACAGCTCAGAGATGCAGCTCGCATGGTAAACTGGGCTTTGTACCTCGGTGACAGTGGCGTACCTAGGCAAACTGGAGCCCTGGGCAAAACCTGAGTTTGATGCCCCCCCATGGGCAGTCACCCTCCCCCACCGTGACCAAACAAAAAATTTTTTTCCACCAGGTCGTTTCAAAGTCACCATCACATTATAGAACATGTCCCAACTCACAAACCCGAACACAGCAGAAATATTTTTTTGAAAACTTTTTCAAAATGCTTTCAAAATAGTAATAATAACCTTTATTAGTCATTGAGAGAATAAAAGAAATAAAGAAAACAAGCATTGGCAGGAAGGGGGTGGATTTAAAAGGAACATCTGGGGAAATGCCTGCTGTCAGGGGTGAAATTGTTAAGATAGCAGCACCAAAATTTCCAAGTATCTTCATGAGACCCTACTCATGATACCACCCAGGTTTGGTGAAGTTTGGTTCAGAGGATCCAAAGTCATCAACACTCAAAGGTGTAGCCCCCATCTCCTATTAGCTCCCATTGGAAACAATGGGGGATGAGGCACTCCCTTTGGGAGTCCATAACTTTGGACTCCCTGAACCAAACCTCACCAAACCTGGGTGATATCATCTGGATAGTCTCCCGAAAAATCCCTGAAATTTTGGTGCAGCTAGCCTAAAAACTGCGCCATCTGCAGGCCCAAAATCCCACAGATGAACCTGCAGTTTTTGCGCCCCCCACAAGGCGGCGCCCAGGGCAACTGTCCACTTTGCCCAATGGGAGGAACGCCTCTGCTCAGTGATGCCTTGTAGCTTTATAAGCGACAGTTGAAACCAATGGTGGTTTATTGGGAAATCAGCATTAAAACCCCAGATATCACCACAGCAACACAGAAATGCCGTGTGGCGCAATCATTCAAGGCACACGCAGGGACGATCATGGTGTTGGCTCTTATGGCTGTATTATGAACATGGCTGGCCACTACGGTCATCTTCAAAGGGCCTGCCTCCAACGCTTTCCTCTGCCCCCTCCTTTTGGCATCTTCCACCAGTGGGTGAGAACTATTTTGTTTCATTTCGTATTCCCTCAATGATGCCTCCTTCCCAGCCAATGTTTTAAATGCCTTGGTGAGGGCAAATAAACAACAGAATTTTAAAAGCAAAAGAAAAGACAACTTCAGATAAATGCAGAGCGTTACTGACTCTGGGTGGGGGGGGGGGGGGGTGGGGGGGGGGGGGGGTGGGGGGGGGGGGGGGTGGGGGGGGGGGGGGGTGGGGGGGGGGGGGGGTGGGGGGGGGGGGGGGTGGGGGGGGGGGGGGGTGGGGGGGGGGGGGGGTGGGGGGGGGGGGGGGTGGGGGGGGGGGGGGGTGGGGGGGGGGGGGGGTGGGGGGGGGGGGGGGTGGGGGGGGGGGGGGGTGGGGGGGGGGGGGGGTGGGGGGGGGGGGGGGTGGGGGGGGGGGGGGGTGGGGGGGGGGGGGGGTGGGGGGGGGGGGGGGTGGGGGGGGGGGGGGGTGGGGGGGGGGGGGGGTGGGGGGGGGGGGGGGTGGGGGGGGGGGGGGGTGGGGGGGGGGGGGGGTGGGGGGGGGGGGGGGTGGGGGGGGGGGGGGGTGGGGGGGGGGGGGGGTGGGGGGGGGGGGGGGTGGGGGGGGGGGGGGGTGGGGGGGGGGGGGGGTGGGGGGGGGGGGGGGTGGGGGGGGGGGGGGGTGGGGGGGGGGGGGGGTGGGGGGGGGGGGGGGTGGGGGGGGGGGGGGGTGGGGGGGGGGGGGGGTGGGGGGGGGGGGGGGTGGGGGGGGGGGGGGGTGGGGGGGGGGGGGGGTGGGGGGGGGGGGGGGTGGGGGGGGGGGGGGGTGGGGGGGGGGGGGGGTGGGGGGGGGGGGGGGTGGGGGGGGGGGGGGGTGGGGGGGGGGGGGGGTGGGGGGGGGGGGGGGTGGGGGGGGGGGGGGGTGGGGGGGGGGGGGGGTGGGGGGGGGGGGGGGTGGGGGGGGGGGGGGGTGGGGGGGGGGGGGGGTGGGGGGGGGGGGGGGTGGGGGGGGGGGGGGGTGGGGGGGGGGGGGGGTGGGGGGGGGGGGGGGTGGGGGGGGGGGGGGGTGGGGGGGGGGGGGGGTGGGGGGGGGGGGGGGTGGGGGGGGGGGGGGGTGGGGGGGGGGGGGGGTGGGGGGGGGGGGGGGTGGGGGGGGGGGGGGGTGGGGGGGGGGGGGGGTGGGGGGGGGGGGGGGTGGGGGGGGGGGGGGGTGGGGGGGGGGGGGGGTGGGGGGGGGGGGGGGTGGGGGGGGGGGGGGGTGGGGGGGGGGGGGGGTGGGGGGGGGGGGGGGTGGGGGGGGGGGGGGGTGGGGGGGGGGGGGGGTGGGGGGGGGGGGGGGTGGGGGGGGGGGGGGGTGGGGGGGGGGGGGGGTGGGGGGGGGGGGGGGTGGGGGGGGGGGGGGGTGGGGGGGGGGGGGGGTGGGGGGGGGGGGGGGTGGGGGGGGGGGGGGGTGGGGGGGGGGGGGGGTGGGGGGGGGGGGGGGTGGGGGGGGGGGGGGGTGGGGGGGGGGGGGGGTGGGGGGGGGGGGGGGTGGGGGGGGGGGGGGGTGGGGGGGGGGGGGGGTGGGGGGGGGGGGGGGTGGGGGGGGGGGGGGGTGGGGGGGGGGGGGGGTGGGGGGGGGGGGGGGTGGGGGGGGGGGGGGGTGGGGGGGGG
Source organism: Sphaerodactylus townsendi (assembly GCF_021028975.2). NCBI lineage: Eukaryota > Metazoa > Chordata > Lepidosauria > Squamata > Sphaerodactylidae > Sphaerodactylus > Sphaerodactylus townsendi. Next base: position 10,898,351 of record NC_059441.1, read on the forward strand.
GGGGGGTGGGGGGGGGGGGGGGTGGGGGGGGGGGGGGGTGGGGGGGGGGGGGGGTGGGGGGGGGGGGGGGTGGGGGGGGGGGGGGGTGGGGGGGGGGGGGGGTGGGGGGGGGGGGGGGTGGGGGGGGGGGGGGGTGGGGGGGGGGGGGGGTGGGGGGGGGGGGGGGTGGGGGGGGGGGGGGGTGGGGGGGGGGGGGGGTGGGGGGGGGGGGGGGTGGGGGGGGGGGGGGGTGGGGGGGGGGGGGGGTGGGGGGGGGGGGGGGTGGGGGGGGGGGGGGGTGGGGGGGGGGGGGGGTGGGGGGGGGGGGGGGTGGGGGGGGGGGGGGGTGGGGGGGGGGGGGGGTGGGGGGGGGGGGGGGTGGGGGGGGGGGGGGGTGGGGGGGGGGGGGGGTGGGGGGGGGGGGGGGTGGGGGGGGGGGGGGGTGGGGGGGGGGGGGGGTGGGGGGGGGGGGGGGTGGGGGGGGGGGGGGGTGGGGGGGGGGGGGGGTGGGGGGGGGGGGGGGTGGGGGGGGGGGGGGGTGGGGGGGGGGGGGGGTGGGGGGGGGGGGGGGTGGGGGGGGGGGGGGGTGGGGGGGGGGGGGGGTGGGGGGGGGGGGGGGTGGGGGGGGGGGGGGGTGGGGGGGGGGGGGGGTGGGGGGGGGGGGGGGTGGGGGGGGGGGGGGGTGGGGGGGGGGGGGGGTGGGGGGGGGGGGGGGTGGGGGGGGGGGGGGGTGGGGGGGGGGGGGGGTGGGGGGGGGGGGGGGTGGGGGGGGGGGGGGGTGGGGGGGGGGGGGGGTGGGGGGGGGGGGGGGTGGGGGGGGGGGGGGGTGGGGGGGGGGGGGGGTGGGGGGGGGGGGGGGTGGGGGGGGGGGGGGGTGGGGGGGGGGGGGGGTGGGGGGGGGGGGGGGTGGGGGGGGGGGGGGGTGGGGGGGGGGGGGGGTGGGGGGGGGGGGGGGTGGGGGGGGGGGGGGGTGGGGGGGGGGGGGGGTGGGGGGGGGGGGGGGTGGGGGGGGGGGGGGGTGGGGGGGGGGGGGGGTGGGGGGGGGGGGGGGTGGGGGGGGGGGGGGGTGGGGGGGGGGGGGGGTGGGGGGGGGGGGGGGTGGGGGGGGGGGGGGGTGGGGGGGGGGGGGGGTGGGGGGGGGGGGGGGTGGGGGGGGGGGGGGGTGGGGGGGGGGGGGGGTGGGGGGGGGGGGGGGTGGGGGGGGGGGGGGGTGGGGGGGGGGGGGGGTGGGGGGGGGGGGGGGTGGGGGGGGGGGGGGGTGGGGGGGGGGGGGGGTGGGGGGGGGGGGGGGTGGGGGGGGGGGGGGGTGGGGGGGGGGGGGGGTGGGGGGGGGGGGGGGTGGGGGGGGGGGGGGGTGGGGGGGGGGGGGGGTGGGGGGGGGGGGGGGTGGGGGGGGGGGGGGGTGGGGGGGGGGGGGGGTGGGGGGGGGGGGGGGTGGGGGGGGGGGGGGGTGGGGGGGGGGGGGGGTGGGGGGGGGGGGGGGTGGGGGGGGGGGGGGGTGGGGGGGGGGGGGGGTGGGGGGGGGGGGGGGTGGGGGGGGGGGGGGGTGGGGGGGGGGGGGGGTGGGGGGGGGGGGGGGTGGGGGGGGGGGGGGGTGGGGGGGGGGGGGGGTGGGGGGGGGGGGGGGTGGGGGGGGGGGGGGGTGGGGGGGGGGGGGGGTGGGGGGGGGGGGGGGTGGGGGGGGGGGGGGGTGGGGGGGGGGGGGGGTGGGGGGGGGGGGGGGTGGGGGGGGGGGGGGGTGGGGGGGGGGGGGGGTGGGGGGGGGGGGGGGTGGGGGGGGGGGGGGGTGGGGGGGGGGGGGGGTGGGGGGGGGGGGGGGTGGGGGGGGGGGGGGGTGGGGGGGGGGGGGGGTGGGGGGGGGGGGGGGTGGGGGGGGGGGGGGGTGGGGGGGGGGGGGGGTGGGGGGGGGGGGGGGTGGGGGGGGGGGGGGGTGGGGGGGGGGGGGGGTGGGGGGGGGGGGGGGTGGGGGGGGGGGGGGGTGGGGGGGGGGGGGGGTGGGGGGGGGGGGGGGTGGGGGGGGGGGGGGGTGGGGGGGGGGGGGGGTGGGGGGGGGGGGGGGTGGGGGGGGGGGGGGGTGGGGGGGGGGGGGGGTGGGGGGGGGGGGGGGTGGGGGGGGGGGGGGGTGGGGGGGGGGGGGGGTGGGGGGGGGGGGGGGTGGGGGGGGGGGGGGGTGGGGGGGGGGGGGGGTGGGGGGGGGGGGGGGTGGGGGGGGGGGGGGGTGGGGGGGGGGGGGGGTGGGGGGGGGGGGGGGTGGGGGGGGGGGGGGGTGGGGGGGGGGGGGGGTGGGGGGGGGGGGGGGTGGGGGGGGGGGGGGGTGGGGGGGGGGGGGGGTGGGGGGGGGGGGGGGTGGGGGGGGGGGGGGGTGGGGGGGGGGGGGGGTGGGGGGGGGGGGGGGTGGGGGGGGGGGGGGGTGGGGGGGGGGGGGGGTGGGGGGGGGGGGGGGTGGGGGGGGGGGGGGGTGGGGGGGGGGGGGGGTGGGGGGGGGGGGGGGTGGGGGGGGGGGGGGGTGGGGGGGGGGGGGGGTGGGGGGGGGGGGGGGTGGGGGGGGGGGGGGGTGGGGGGGGGGGGGGGTGGGGGGGGGGGGGGGTGGGGGGGGGGGGGGGTGGGGGGGGGGGGGGGTGGGGGGGGGGGGGGGTGGGGGGGGGGGGGGGTGGGGGGGGGGGGGGGTGGGGGGGGGGGGGGGTGGGGGGGGGGGGGGGTGGGGGGGGGGGGGGGTGGGGGGGGGGGGGGGTGGGGGGGGGGGGGGGTGGGGGGGGGGGGGGGTGGGGGGGGGGGGGGGTGGGGGGGGGGGGGGGTGGGGGGGGGGGGGGGTGGGGGGGGGGGGGGGTGGGGGGGGGGGGGGGTGGGGGGGGGGGGGGGTGGGGGGGGGGGGGGGTGGGGGGGGGGGGGGGTGGGGGGGGGGGGGGGTGGGGGGGGGGGGGGGTGGGGGGGGGGGGGGGTGGGGGGGGGGGGGGGTGGGGGGGGGGGGGGGTGGGGGGGGGGGGGGGTGGGGGGGGGGGGGGGTGGGGGGGGGGGGGGGTGGGGGGGGGGGGGGGTGGGGGGGGGGGGGGGTGGGGGGGGGGGGGGGTGGGGGGGGGGGGGGGTGGGGGGGGGGGGGGGTGGGGGGGGGGGGGGGTGGGGGGGGGGGGGGGTGGGGGGGGGGGGGGGTGGGGGGGGGGGGGGGTGGGGGGGGGGGGGGGTGGGGGGGGGGGGGGGTGGGGGGGGGGGGGGGTGGGGGGGGGGGGGGGTGGGGGGGGGGGGGGGTGGGGGGGGGGGGGATTGGGGGAGGGGGGTGGTGGGGGGGAGGGGGGTTGTGGGGGGGGGGGGGATGGTGGGGGGGGGGGGGGGTTGGGCAGGGCCGGGGGGGGGGGGGGGGGGGGGGGGTGGGGGGGGGGGGGGGTGGGGGGGGGGGGGGGTGAAAGGGGGGGGGGGGGGGGGGGGGGGGGGGAGGACGGTTGGGGGGGGGGCTGGGGGCGGGGGAATTGGGTGGGGGGGGGGGGAGGCGGGGGGGGGGGGGGGCGGGGGGTGTGGGGAGGGTCAAGGGGGGGGGGGGGGGGGGGGGGGGGGGGGTGGGTGGGGGGGGGGGGTGGGATGGGAATTGTAGTCCATGAACATCTGGAGAGCCACAAGTTGCAGACCCCCGTTCAATGGGAAAGGTGGACAATAAATGAAGAAAATAAAATAATCTTCTGGAATACCATTTCCAGTTCTGGGCGATGCACTTTAAGAAACTTGAAAACTGGTTGGGACTGGTTCAGAGCAATTTCCACGCTGCCTGCAAGGGCAGCCCCAAACAACATGTGTTACAGTAGCCAAACTGAGAAGCTGCAAAGGGGCTGAGTTGCTTTATTTATATATATATATATGTGTGTGTGTGTGTGTATGTGTGTATACATACACACACACACTATATATATATATACACACACTCTCTCTCTCTTTATATATATATATATACACACACAATATATATATATATATATATATTAATAATTTCTATACAATAATAATACATACTATATATATATACACATTATCATTAATAATAACACATATATATATATATTACCACATATATATATTAATAATAATAACACACACATATATATACACATATATACACACGCACACACATTACTAATACTCATATATATATATTAATAATAATAATAATGACGCATATATATATAATAATATATATATACAATAATAATAATAATACATATAAATATATACACATAATAATAATAATAAACAATAACACACATATATATATATTAATATATACAATATCAATAACACACGCTAATAATAATAATAATAATACACACCCCACCCTCCCCCGGAGGGCTCAGGGCGATGAACATGAATATACAAATAGAGCACAAAATAAAATCAATAAATCTCAAATAATTAAATAGATCATAATGAAATGGCTCTATACACTTTGAATCATTAAAACCCCAGTTTATTGGTACCAAAGTACAATAAATAATACAACAGGAGGCGACCTGCTAACTAATCCCCTAAAAGAGGGGAGGGACGGCAGGATTCACAGATGTTAAAGGGGGGGGGGGGCTGATGTGCCGAAAGCCATGAGTATAATTCTGGAAATTCTTTGCACATGGTCTGTATGCTTCTTTTTCCTCCCCTTTCTGGGGTGAGCCGTTTAAGTCTGTTGCAGCCCCCCCAGCAAAGAACAGACTCACAAATACTTACAGATTAAAATAGATCCTATACAGGGTCAACAAAGTCCACAGATTTCTCGGAAAAAGCAGATTCCAGACCTGTGATGCCTCAGATCAGGGGTAGGGAACCTGCGGCTCGAGAGCCGCATTTGGCTCTTCTGCCCCACGCTGCGGCTTCACGATTTGTTGCCAGCCTTATTCCTTTTGCCCGCCCTGCAGGCAGCAGGGCGGGCGCACCAACTGCCCACGGTCAGCTGGGCCGCGCCGCGGGCTTCCCCTCTCGCCCGCCCCGTTGGAGCGGGGCGGGTGCTTTCCCGGCGGTCGGCGAGGCCGAGCTGCCGGCTTCATCTTTGTCCGCCCTGCAGGCAGCAGGGCGGGCGCATCCATGCGCTTCTCAGAATGAGCGGAGTAAAAGGTTAAAAAAAACCCTATATATATATATATATATATAGTGTTATCTTTATTTTAAATGTCAAAAATTATTTGCGGCTCCAAGTGTTTTCTTTTCCCGTGGAAAATGGGTCCAAATGGCTCTTTGAGTGTTACAAGGTTCCCTACCCCTGCCTCAGATCTATTAAAGACTCTTTTTTCGTGTCAGTTTCCCCACTCTTTGTGTGTGTTTTTAGCTTTGTTTTAATTCCCAACTATGTTGCACAAGTTTCAAAGCAGGGAAGCAACACGAACACTCCCCCACGTAAATAAACACTGTGCCTTGGAAACTCTACAGTCAACAAACCCTAAGTCAGTGGTGGCGAACCTTTTCGAGACCGAGTGCCCAAATTGCAACCCCAAACCCACTTATTTATCGCAAAGTGCCAACATGGCAATTTAACCTGAATGCTGAGGTTTTAGTTTAGAAAAAACATTTGGCTCCAAGGCACGTGTTACTCAGGAGTAAGCTTGGTGGTAGTCGGTGGCTTTGTTTTGAAGCAACTGTGCAACGCTTCAAACAGGTGAATCACGACCCTAGGAGGGTTTACTCAGAAGCAAGCCTCATTGCCAGCAACCGAGCTTACTCCCAGGTAAAGGATCACGCTTTAGTTCTTCCCATGAAAATCGGTAGGGTTTAACAGCGCTTAACAGGGTTACCTACACTGCTTCCCCAAAACTAGGTCTTAGGTTTAGTGCTAATAATCTCCCTGAAATAATTGCACTATTATCACATGACGAACTCTCTGCCCTAAGTCAACTACCACTGGAGGGTGCTCTGCACCATCCCCAACTCAGCAATTCCAGGAACAGGAACGAACCTCCTGCATATGCAGGAGACAGGGAATGCACTCTGCACATGTTCAGAGACAGTTGTCGCAGAAGGGTTTCCTTGCTTTAGGGTGGAATCCCGGAAGTGGTGCAAGTCTTGCTAAGTTTTCAGCCCCTGTTAGAGTTGCCAACTCCAGTTTGGGGGATTCCTGGAGACTTGGGGGTGGAGGTTTGTCACTCCACAGAGTCCCTCCCAGATAACTGGGCTGGGGCGGGTGGAAACCCGTCGTAATCCCGGGAGATCTTCAAGACTCCCCCCCCCACCCCCCGAGAGGTTTGCTACCCGAGTGATAAGATACACACCAATATAGTAACTACTCCATGCATTAATTACTCTCTCTTATTAATGCATTCACTAAGCAGGGACATTGCAGCAAGGGAGTGAAAAAATAAGGACTCCAGATCAATGCGTTCCCGCCAGGGATCCCCTCTTTACTTTTCGCTCACCCCACTTACCGGGACCCGTTTTGACCCAACCGGGACTCGAACCCACAGCCTCACAAGACCACCTCGGCGCGGCAAAGCCCCACCGCGCTTGCGTCGAGCAGGAACCAATCGGCGTCTTCGCCGGCGTTTGTCGCTCCGGCTGACGACGAGGGCGGGGTCAGCCCGATGCCTTCGACACCCCTTCCTTGCCGGCCAGGCTTGCTGGTGGCGCATGCGCGTTGCCTCGTTTTTGCAAACAAACAGGCGCTTCCTTTGCCCGGGTTGCAAAGAAGATTGCGGAATAATTAAAATTAAAAAAGAATGAATAATTATTTTTCCATGTTTTTTTCCATGTTTCCATTATTATCCATAATAAATAATAATTTTTCATTACGCATATAATAATAACAATAATAAATAATAATTAAAAATAATTTTTAGAGGCGTTGCAAGTGCAGATGGTTGCAAAGAAATGCCAAGAAATCAGGGAATCCCGCGTTGCCAACAAGCCGGGAGCCTAAGAGCGGGCATTGTCTGGACAGCCCTGCTGTTCAGTCCTTTGAATCACAACTATTATCCAAATCCAAATCCAAAAACCTTTATTAGGCATAAAACCAGTGCCAAAACTATTATCATTTTATCCTACATCTTTGTGTCCAGATGTATGCTCTAATTTTATGCCAATAAAGGTATTTGTACTTGTACTCCTATTCTTCCAGGGTAACCCTGTTGTGGCTTACTCAATGCCCGCATAGTTCACCCTCCCTTGAGTCCTAGGAATGGAGACTGAAGCCACAAAACAAATGTGGATATGGCCACAGCTTCCCTGACCCTTCCAAGCCAGCAAACCAAAAGGATGTGAATTGCGTTTCATCCAAATTTGCAAACCTCCCAAGGATTTTAACATGGCCCCCTGTGCGTGTATCTGCGATCTTAGGCCCCTTCCGCACATGCAGAATAATCCTCTTTCAATGCAGTTTGAGGCTGGCTTTTACTGTGCGGAATAGCAAAAGCCACTTGCAAACAATTTCTTCTTATTTTCCTATCTGTTTTCTTCTGTGCAAACATGTTTTTGGGGGGAGCTTTTTCTACTAGCTAATATGTGGGGCTACTGCCTGTTCTGTTCTATAGGCATGGCTGTATGTTTACTTTTGAACTCCTTTGTATGGTGATGCCATCTGTCTATTGAATTATTGTTAAATTACCGGTAAACTGGTTTTAACTGGTTTAAAGGTATTTATGATGTTTTATATGTTCTACTATTAGTGAATTGTATGGATTTTTATTGGTATAATGCTATGTCCATGTTGCTATATCTATGATATTATGTCTATGATGTTACGATATTATGCTTATGTTTACTGAAGACTTTATTGATGGTTGTTGTACGATGTTATGTTTTTGATACTATGTTATGATTGGGGTGCTGTGTGGTTTCCGGGCTGTATGGCCGTGTTCTAGCAGCATTCTCTCCTGATGTTTCACCTGCATCTGTGGCTGGCATCTTCAAAGGATCTGATAATAGGAAAGCAAGTGGAGTATATATACTTTCCTACTATCAGATCCTTTGAAGATGCCAGCCACAGATGCAGGCGAAACGTCAGGAGAGAATGCTGCTAGAACATGGCCATACAGCCCGGAAATCACACAGCACCCCAGTGATTCCGGCCATGAAAGCCTTCAACAATACATATGTTATGATTTATGATGTTATGGTTATTGACCCTCTGTTTATTGATGTGTTGATTGATGGCTGCTGTATGATGTTATGTTTATCGATGTTGTTACTATGTTGTTGTGCATGGCCCCAAGCCCTTCGGGGGAGAGTGGCATATACATTAAATATACCATACCATACCAATTGCGGAAGGGGCCTTAGATGCACCAACTGTACAATTCCGTGCATGCGTTTGGCAGGGATTTTTTCCCCCTTATTCAGTGTGTTACTTCCCCAGATTGAGTGTGTATAGGACGGTGGGGCTTTGGAGCAGGAGAGACCTAATGGGGTATGAGATTCAAGGAGGGACTTTAGCAGGAGGAGGGGGGAATATACCCTGTTTCCCCGAATATAAGACATCCCCAGAAAACAAGACGTAGTAGAGGTTTTGCTGAAGTGCGAAATAGAAGGCATCCCCCGAAAGTAAGACGTAGCAAAGTTTTTGTTTGGAAGCATGCCCGACGAACAGAACACAGAGAAATAAGACATCCCCTGAAAATAAGACCTAGCGCATCTTTGGGAGCAAAAATTAATATAAGACACTGTCTTATTTTCGGGGAAACACGGGTATGACATTGTCAAACTCGTGGCCCTCCAGATGTTATCAACTACAGTCCCCATCATCCCCTGCCAGCATAGCTAATGGTTCATGCTGGCAGGGGATGATGGGAACTGTAGTCCATAACATCTGGAGGGCCGCGAGTTTGACACCTAAAGCATAAGCATTTTATTGTCATGGTGCACGCACAACGAAATTTACAGCAGCATTCCTCGACGAACACAATTCCAGACTCCTACATCATCCTCACTTTCCCCTTCCTCCACCCATCCCGACACAGCCCCAGACACATCAACACGAAGCCGCGGAGTTCAGCATCGCCACAGCTCTAGAGTAGAAGCCGTCTCTAAGCCTCTTTGTCCTAGTTTTGAGAGACCTGTGTCGTCTGCCGGATGGTCACAGTTCAAAAAGAGAGTGTGCTGGATGAGACAAGTCTCTTAGAATATGTTGGGCTTTCTTTAGGCTTCGGGAATGATAGAGTTCTTCCAAGGAGGGGAGAGGGCAGCCGATGATCCTCTGTGCAGGAGCGATCCCCCTTTGGAGCCCCTTCCTATCTGCCGCTGTGCCACTGGAGAGCCATACACACAAAATCCCTCCCTTGTCCAAATCTCCTGGAATCCCCCAGCCTGGAGTTTGGCAACCGGGGTTCCAAACAAATTCTGCCTTCCAACACCCGCCTCCCCGCCCCGAGGAGCTTACAGTCTAAATTTAGAACTAGGCCACCAGAGTGGGGGGGGGGGACACACACCCCCCAGGCCTGGCCGGCTCCTCGGTCGGCCTGCAGAGGGCAGCAGCCGGGCACCTCTGGGTCTCCTTTGCGCGCCGCCGCCGCCGCTTCTGCAAACTTTCCAGCTCGGCCTGCTGTGCGTCATGGAAAAGCCGAGAGGGGCAGGCCTGGCGAGGCGGAGCAGCCCCCCACAATAAGGGGAAGGGGCGCACAGCCTGCAAAGGGAAGGGGCGCAAAGCCACCCAAAGGCGCCCCACTCTCCCCAATTACGCACGGCCTCCAGCGCGCAAAGAAGGCGAGCTCTTCTTGGAGAGGCCGGGAGGGGACCCTCGCAAACCCCAACCCTGCGCCCAAAGCGGAGTCGCTCCGGATCGGGTCGCCCCTCCCCCCCCGCGCGCCCGGAGGGGCATCCTAAAGGGGGAGGGCGAGGCTGGATGCCGCGCAAGGTGGAGCCCAGGAGGGCGCAAGGCGGAGCCCAGCCTCCCGGCTTCCCAGCCCCGTCGCCCAGCGGAAGGTGGCTCGGCCCTCCCCGCGCAGCCCGAGGGGGGAGCCAAGCCGACGCCAGCCCCCAGGAGCCCCGGGGGGGAGAGTGCGCGCTGAGCCGCCCGGCGCTGCAGACGGAGGGGATCCGGTGGGTTCCAGATCGCGGGTGGCGTCTTGGGTGAGCTTTGCTGGTGGTTTGCGCCACGGGGGGGTCGATTCTCCCCGGTGTTTTGTGGCCCTAAAAACAACCCAACAACCCCCCCTTGTCGACTCCTCCGACGGAGCGTGTCCGTTTCAGCTGGGAACGTGTCCATTTCTGCTGGAAACTGACCAGGAAAGAAAACAGGCAGAAATGGAACCCTCCACCCCAAAGGTTGGTGCGCTCCGCCGGTGGCCCTGAGAAACCACGTCTCCCCAACACTGTGTTTTGGAGCACAGTGTCTGGGAGACTTCTCCCCCTTCCTTTCCTCCCCAAGACCCCAGATCCTGGGTTGGGGGAGCTGTAGGGGGTTGGGGTTGGGGTTGGGGGCAGGGGGGGGGAGAGAAACAGTTCTTCCATTTCCCTTTCTGGCCCCAAAGTTTGCCTTGAACTTTGAGGGCGCCCCGTGAAGAGGCGATTTGTTATGTTTGTGTTCTTTCTTTCTTTCTTTCTTTCTTTCTTTCCAGGCGTAAGGCGTGCCCCCGTTTTTTGGCTTGATTCGCGGCTCCTCTCTCCTCCCCTCCGGAGGGTTGCGGGCTCCGAGGCCGACCCAGAAGGGATTACAGGGACTTGCAAAAATATTTTGGTTTGGATTGATCCAGAGAGCCGCCTCCTTCCCCTCTGCAGGGAAGGCGTTCTTTTTTTTTTTTGCCTTTCTCCCCTGCACCCTGATTGTGAATCGTGCCGGACAGACTCCCCCCCCACCCCCAAAGCTTTGTAAACAAGCTGCAGAGAAAATGAACATATGGGGTTCTTTTATTGGACGGGGATGATGGAAGCGACATGCCATTTGAGTGCAGATTTCTAAAAGGCAGTTCAGGCCGGCGAAACCAGTTTGCGGGAGAGCACCGACAACAGGGATGCCAATTTCTTGTTTATCTGTGCATCTGAACGAGGCCGCCGAGTGCACCTAAAACCAGGGGTCAAAAATGCTGTTCCGTCCGCCCCGAGCGTGTTTTTTCTCCGCCAGAACACGCAGACAGCAAAGGCCCCGGAATTTATAAACCTGGCGGAGAAATCGTAAGACGAAGCCACTTCTATTGCTTTCCTGCAACACCCTTTCTCTTCTTTTCCACCGAGCTGTGGCCGGATTTCAAGACGTTAAGGGAAGGGTTGCCGTGCCGCTGATTTGGTATCCAAGGGAGTGTTTTTTGAGTTAGTGCTTTGGCTTGCATTCCAGGGAAGAGCGATGGCAACGAAAGCCAGGGCCCTTTACAACTTCCAGAGCGAAAACAAGGAGGAGATCAGCATCCAGGAAAACGAGGAGCTGGTGATCTTCAGCGAGAACTCCGTGGACGGGTGGCTGCAAGGGACAAACAGCCGGGGCGAGACGGGGCTTTTCCCCGCCTCCTACGTGGAGATCTTCCGCTCCAGGTCGACCTCGGTGTACACGGACCATTCCGACAGCCCCAGCGGGTCGCCTGCCAACGGGTCGTCCTTCTACGTGTCCCCTCCCAACACCAGCGTCTCCCATCAGGGCAGCTTCGAAGATGACGACGACGACTGGGACGATTGGGACGACGGGTGTACGGTGGTGGAAGAACCCCATAGCGGAACGAGCACCAACGGGCATCCATCCCCCAGACTTCAGGATCCTCGGCCGTACTCGCGTCCAAACAACATGGCCTACCGTCCCAAGCCGTCTCTGGAGAGGCAGGACAGCATAAGCGCTTCCAAAAGGGGCAGTGTGGTGGGGCGCAACCTGAACCGTTTCTCTTCCTTCGTCCGGTCCGGCGTGGAGGCCTTCATCCTGGGAGACGTGCCCATGCTGTCCAAAATCCCCGAGGCGTACTACGTTGACATGGGGGCCAAGGGTCCCCAGTGGCGCCCCAACCCGCACCCTTTCATGTGCTCGGTGGAGGACCCGACCAAGCAAACCAAGTTCAAGGGCATCAAGAGCTACATCTCCTACAAGGTGACGCCCACCAACAGCAACTGGCCCGTCTACCGACGCTACAAGCATTTCGACTGGTTGTACAACCGCCTGTTGCACAAGTTCACCGTCATCTCTGTGCCCCATCTGCCCGAGAAGCAAGCGACGGGGCGCTTCGAGGAGGACTTCATCGAGAAGCGCAAGCGGAGGTTGATCCTGTGGATGGACCACATGACCAGCCACCCGACGCTTTCCCTGTACGAGGGCTTCCAGCACTTCCTCAACTGTCGCGACGACAAGCAGTGGAAGATGGGGAAGCGCCGGGCGGAGAAGGACGAGATGGTGGGGGGCAGCTTCCTGCTGACGCTCCAGATCCCGACGGAGCACCAGGACCTTCAAGATGTGGAGGACCGGGTGGACACCTTCAAGGCCTTCAGCAAGAAGATGGACGACAGCGTCATGCAGCTGACCAACGTGGCCTCCGAGCTGGTGCGCAAGCACGTGGGCGGCTTCCGCAAAGAGTTCCAGAAACTGGGCAACGCGTTCCAGGCCATCAGCCACTCCTTCCAGATGGACCCACCGTATAGCCTGGACGCGCTTAATGGAGCCATCTCCCACACGGGCAAGACTTACGAGACGGTTGGGGAGATGTTTGCCGAGCAACCGAAAAACGACCTTTTCCTCATGTTGGACACACTTTCTTTGTACCAAGGACTCCTCTCCAACTTCCCAGATATTATTCATCTCCAGAAAGGTAAGTGCGGAGGAGCGTAGCTTGCTTCCTGTTGTAGCCTGGGGGGGGATACTCCAAAAAAATGTGGCAGGACTGGTATTTAATTGAACTGTTCTTGGAGAGGTCGGAGAACACGAGGTATTGTTCGTCGGCTGCCGAGAAACGATGTTGCCAGATAATGGTCCTCTCCTTATACCATTATACCATCTGGAAAATCACAGAGCGGGCACCAAACAATTCTTCTCCAAGGGCAGCGGGAACAGGTTCATCTTACTAAATTTTCCCTGGGGGGGAACTTCCTTAGAGTCAACAGTTAAGGAAATTGCCACCTAAGAAGACGGTTCCCAAGCTTTCATTAAAGCATAATGCCTGGTTTTGTGGATCGTCACAAAATCGAAAACCTTTCATTTGTTACAAATCGAAAACCTTTCATTAGAAAGTAGACACGGGTTTCTCAGCTATTTCATTTAGGAAGACGATTTCTAAACTTAGGAGATACTTTGGAGGGGGGAAAAATGGATGCCACAGATAACTTGCCCAGGGCTAAGCAAATTGCTGATGTCAGGATGTGAGTGATAATTTCTAGTATTAATATTCAAGGCCATTAATGGTACAACCACCACCACCACCTTTATTTGGCATTTAAAAATAGGTTCTAGAGCGTTGCCAGACATCTTTGAAATACAAATCAAGAGTACATTCAAAACGCAGACAGGAAGACTGTATATAGCAGCATACATTACTTAGAAAGTTCTGTCACTTGTAAAAGAAATGTTGCTACTTTTTCCAAGAGCACGACATCTGTGTTGTTTAACAGAAGCTCCACAACAGAACAGTCAGAGTCACTTTCAGATTTGTCTAGGGCCAGCCTGGGAGAGAAATTCCTCATGCCCACAGATCTCGGACAGTCAAGAATAATGTGAGCAAGAGTCTCCACTTGGTTTTTACAGGGTGGACAAACCGGATCCTGGAGAGGGATGGATAAGTAACAACCCTTTGTAATGGCCAATGGGAAGGTATTGGATCTGGCCCTTGTGATAATCCATCTCTGTTGGGGTTCGGTTAATAATTCAAGATATTTGGCTACGTGCGCCTGTTCCGGTATTATTCCGACAGAGAGGGGTGAGCATGATTTATTTGCTTGCCCCAACAAGATATGATATTCCTGTTCTAGGAATCTACTTAGCCATAAATGGTAGGGACCTTCCTGTCTGCAAGACGGTCTCTGCCCGTATGTTCTCCAAAGAGCATTACACTCAATAGATAACAACTTCACTAGAGACTCTTGGCCCAAGAAGTCCTTGATCTGAGCCGGGGCCTTTTCCGCTATGGCCCCGACCTAGTGGGGCCTGTAAGTCAGTGCTGTTCTTCCAGGTCTGTGGTTGGGATCATGAATGGGTTTTTTCCCCCCAGCTTAGTTGACCTTTCCCCCTCCCCTTGTTACTGATTATATTTACTGTACAGGGAGAATGTCGTAATTTAAATTGCTCCCCTCGTGGGAGTTGTTCTTCAAGGCACTCGGTTTTATAGTTTATTGCTATGTAGTTTTATTGTAACGTTTTGTGTAGAGATGCAGTTTACTGTGGTGTGTATTATGAATGTCAGCTGCTGCGAGCCAATCATGACATTATTGTTACTACAAGGAAAAACAAAGGGATGAACACTGGTCTTCGGCCTTGGGCCACGGAGGAGACCGGCCTTCTCCATCTGTAACATTTTTCAACAACTGTAAGGCCCCTCCCGCACATGCAAAATAATGCACTTTCAATCCACTTTCACAGTTGTTTGCGAATGGGTTTTGCTCTTCCGCTCAGTAAAATCCAGCTGCAAAGTGGATCGAAAGTGGATTGGAAGTGCCTTATTCTGCATGCGCGGAAGGGGCCTAAGTCTGTGGTGCTATGGAATGTACACAAACATTCCAGACACTCAGATTAGCATCCAGTTTCTGTTGAGTGAGTGAGTGAGTGAGTGAGTGAGTGAGTGAGTGAGTGAGTGATGGGGGGGGGGTGGGGCCGGGGGGGGGTGGGGGGGGGGGGGGATGGGGGGAGGGGGGGGTGGGGGGGGGGGGGGGTGTGGGGGGGGGGGGGTGGGGGGGGGGGGGGGTGGGGGGGGGGGGGGGTGGGGGGGGGGGGGGGGGGGGGGGGGGCGGGGTCCGGGGGGGGGGGGGGGTGCGGGGGGGGGGGGAAAAAAGTGTGGGGGGGGGGGGGGGGGGGGGGGGGGGGGGGGTTTTTGGGGGGGGGGGGGGGGGGGGGGGGGGGGTTGGGGGGGGGGGGGGTGGGGGGGGGGGGGGGTGGGGGGGGGGGGGGGTGGGGGGGGGGGGGGGTGGGGGGGGGGGGGGGTGGGGGGGGGGGGGGGTGGGGGGGGGGGGGGGTGGGGGGGGGGGGGGGTGGGGGGGGGGGGGGGTGGGGGGGGGGGGGGGTGGGGGGGGGGGGGGGTGGGGGGGGGGGGGGGTGGGGGGGGGGGGGGGTGGGGGGGGGGGGGGGTGGGGGGGGGGGGGGGTGGGGGGGGGGGGGGGTGGGGGGGGGGGGGGGTGGGGGGGGGGGGGGGTGGGGGGGGGGGGGGGTGGGGGGGGGGGGGGGTGGGGGGGGGGGGGGGTGGGGGGGGGGGGGGGTGGGGGGGGGGGGGGGTGGGGGGGGGGGGGGGTGGGGGGGGGGGGGGGTGGGGGGGGGGGGGGGTGGGGGGGGGGGGGGGTGGGGGGGGGGGGGGGTGGGGGGGGGGGGGGGTGGGGGGGGGGGGGGGTGGGGGGGGGGGGGGGTGGGGGGGGGGGGGGGTGGGGGGGGGGGGGGGTGGGGGGGGGGGGGGGTGGGGGGGGGGGGGGGTGGGGGGGGGGGGGGGTGGGGGGGGGGGGGGGTGGGGGGGGGGGGGGGTGGGGGGGGGGGGGGGTGGGGGGGGGGGGGGGTGGGGGGGGGGGGGGGTGGGGGGGGGGGGGGGTGGGGGGGGGGGGGGGTGGGGGGGGGGGGGGGTGGGGGGGGGGGGGGGTGGGGGGGGGGGGGGGTGGGGGGGGGGGGGGGTGGGGGGGGGGGGGGGTGGGGGGGGGGGGGGGTGGGGGGGGGGGGGGGTGGGGGGGGGGGGGGGTGGGGGGGGGGGGGGGTGGGGGGGGGGGGGGGTGGGGGGGGGGGGGGGTGGGGGGGGGGGGGGGTGGGGGGGGGGGGGGGTGGGGGGGGGGGGGGGTGGGGGGGGGGGGGGGTGGGGGGGGGGGGGGGTGGGGGGGGGGGGGGGTGGGGGGGGGGGGGGGTGGGGGGGGGGGGGGGTGGGGGGGGGGGGGGGTGGGGGGGGGGGGGGGTGGGGGGGGGGGGGGGTGGGGGGGGGGGGGGGTGGGGGGGGGGGGGGGTGGGGGGGGGGGGGGGTGGGGGGGGGGGGGGGTGGGGGGGGGGGGGGGTGGGGGGGGGGGGGGGTGGGGGGGGGGGGGGGTGGGGGGGGGGGGGGGTGGGGGGGGGGGGGGGTGGGGGGGGGGGGGGGTGGGGGGGGGGGGGGGTGGGGGGGGGGGGGGGTGGGGGGGGGGGGGGGTGGGGGGGGGGGGGGGTGGGGGGGGGGGGGGGTGGGGGGGGGGGGGGGTGGGGGGGGGGGGGGGTGGGGGGGGGGGGGGGTGGGGGGGGGGGGGGGTGGGGGGGGGGGGGGGTGGGGGGGGGGGGGGGTGGGGGGGGGGGGGGGTGGGGGGGGGGGGGGGTGGGGGGGGGGGGGGGTGGGGGGGGGGGGGGGTGGGGGGGGGGGGGGGTGGGGGGGGGGGGGGGTGGGGGGGGGGGGGGGTGGGGGGGGGGGGGGGTGGGGGGGGGGGGGGGTGGGGGGGGGGGGGGGTGGGGGGGGGGGGGGGTGGGGGGGGGGGGGGGTGGGGGGGGGGGGGGGTGGGGGGGGGGGGGGGTGGGGGGGGGGGGGGGTGGGGGGGGGGGGGGGTGGGGGGGGGGGGGGGTGGGGGGGGGGGGGGGTGGGGGGGGGGGGGGGTGGGGGGGGGGGGGGGTGGGGGGGGGGGGGGGTGGGGGGGGGGGGGGGTGGGGGGGGGGGGGGGTGGGGGGGGGGGGGGGTGGGGGGGGGGGGGGGTGGGGGGGGGGGGGGGTGGGGGGGGGGGGGGGTGGGGGGGGGGGGGGGTGGGGGGGGGGGGGGGTGGGGGGGGGGGGGGGTGGGGGGGGGGGGGGGTGGGGGGGGGGGGGGGTGGGGGGGGGGGGGGGTGGGGGGGGGGGGGGGTGGGGGGGGGGGGGGGTGGGGGGGGGGGGGGGTGGGGGGGGGGGGGGGTGGGGGGGGGGGGGGGTGGGGGGGGGGGGGGGTGGGGGGGGGGGGGGGTGGGGGGGGGGGGGGGTGGGGGGGGGGGGGGGTGGGGGGGGGGGGGGGTGGGGGGGGGGGGGGGTGGGGGGGGGGGGGGGTGGGGGGGGGGGGGGGTGGGGGGGGGGGGGGGTGGGGGGGGGGGGGGGTGGGGGGGGGGGGGGGTGGGGGGGGGGGGGGGTGGGGGGGGGGGGGGGTGGGGGGGGGGGGGGGTGGGGGGGGGGGGGGGTGGGGGGGGGGGGGGGTGGGGGGGGGGGGGGGTGGGGGGGGGGGGGGGTGGGGGGGGGGGGGGGTGGGGGGGGGGGGGGGTGGGGGGGGGGGGGGGTGGGGGGGGGGGGGGGTGGGGGGGGGGGGGGGTGGGGGGGGGGGGGGGTGGGGGGGGGGGGGGGTGGGGGGGGGGGGGGGTGGGGGGGGGGGGGGGTGGGGGGGGGGGGGGGTGGGGGGGGGGGGGGGTGGGGGGGGGGGGGGGTGGGGGGGGGGGGGGGTGGGGGGGGGGGGGGGTGGGGGGGGGGGGGGGTGGGGGGGGGGGGGGGTGGGGGGGGGGGGGGGTGGGGGGGGGGGGGGGTGGGGGGGGGGGGGGGTGGGGGGGGGGGGGGGTGGGGGGGGGGGGGGGTGGGGGGGGGGGGGGGTGGGGGGGGGGGGGGGTGGGGGGGGGGGGGGGTGGGGGGGGGGGGGGGTGGGGGGGGGGGGGGGTGGGGGGGGGGGGGGGTGGGGGGGGGGGGGGGTGGGGGGGGGGGGGGGTGGGGGGGGGGGGGGGTGGGGGGGGGGGGGGGTGGGGGGGGGGGGGGGTGGGGGGGGGGGGGGGTGGGGGGGGGGGGGGGTGGGGGGGGGGGGGGGTGGGGGGGGGGGGGGGTGGGGGGGGGGGGGGGTGGGGGGGGGGGGGGGTGGGGGGGGGGGGGGGTGGGGGGGGGGGGGGGTGGGGGGGGGGGGGGGTGGGGGGGGGGGGGGGTGGGGGGGGGGGGGGGTGGGGGGGGGGGGGGGTGGGGGGGGGGGGGGGTGGGGGGGGGGGGGGGTGGGGGGGGGGGGGGGTGGGGGGGGGGGGGGGTGGGGGGGGGGGGGGGTGGGGGGGGGGGGGGGTGGGGGGGGGGGGGGGTGGGGGGGGGGGGGGGTGGGGGGGGGGGGGGGTGGGGGGGGGGGGGGGTGGGGGGGGGGGGGGGTGGGGGGGGGGGGGGGTGGGGGGGGGGGGGGGTGGGGGGGGGGGGGGGTGGGGGGGGGGGGGGGTGGGGGGGGGGGGGGGTGGGGGGGGGGGGGGGTGGGGGGGGGGGGGGGTGGGGGGGGGGGGGGGTGGGGGGGGGGGGGGGTGGGGGGGGGGGGGGGTGGGGGGGGGGGGGGGTGGGGGGGGGGGGGGGTGGGGGGGGGGGGGGGTGGGGGGGGGGGGGGGTGGGGGGGGGGGGGGGTGGGGGGGGGGGGGGGTGGGGGGGGGGGGGGGTGGGGGGGGGGGGGGGTGGGGGGGGGGGGGGGTGGGGGGGGGGGGGGGTGGGGGGGGGGGGGGGTGGGGGGGGGGGGGGGTGGGGGGGGGGGGGGGTGGGGGGGGGGGGGGGTGGGGGGGGGGGGGGGTGGGGGGGGGGGGGGGTGGGGGGGGGGGGGGGTGGGGGGGGGGGGGGGTGGGGGGGGGGGGGGGTGGGGGGGGGGGGGGGTGGGGGGGGGGGGGGGTGGGGGGGGGGGGGGGTGGGGGGGGGGGGGGGTGGGGGGGGGGGGGGGTGGGGGGGGGGGGGGGTGGGGGGGGGGGGGGGTGGGGGGGGGGGGGGGTGGGGGGGGGGGGGGGTGGGGGGGGGGGGGGGTGGGGGGGGGGGGGGGTGGGGGGGGGGGGGGGTGGGGGGGGGGGGGGGTGGGGGGGGGGGGGGGTGGGGGGGGGGGGGGGTGGGGGGGGGGGGGGGTGGGGGGGGGGGGGGGTGGGGGGGGGGGGGGGTGGGGGGGGGGGGGGGTGGGGGGGGGGGGGGGTGGGGGGGGGGGGGGGTGGGGGGGGGGGGGGGTGGGGGGGGGGGGGGGTGGGGGGGGGGGGGGGTGGGGGGGGGGGGGGGTGGGGGGGGGGGGGGGTGGGGGGGGGGGGGGGTGGGGGGGGGGGGGGGTGGGGGGGGGGGGGGGTGGGGGGGGGGGGGGGTGGGGGGGGGGGGGGGTGGGGGGGGGGGGGGGTGGGGGGGGGGGGGGGTGGGGGGGGGGGGGGGTGGGGGGGGGGGGGGGTGGGGGGGGGGGGGGGTGGGGGGGGGGGGGGGTGGGGGGGGGGGGGGGTGGGGGGGGGGGGGGGTGGGGGGGGGGGGGGGTGGGGGGGGGGGGGGGTGGGGGGGGGGGGGGGTGGGGGGGGGGGGGGGTGGGGGGGGGGGGGGGTGGGGGGGGGGGGGGGTGGGGGGGGGGGGGGGTGGGGGGGGGGGGGGGTGGGGGGGGGGGGGGGTGGGGGGGGGGGGGGGTGGGGGGGGGGGGGGGTGGGGGGGGGGGGGGGTGGGGGGGGGGGGGGGTGGGGGGGGGGGGGGGTGGGGGGGGGGGGGGGTGGGGGGGGGGGGGGGTGGGGGGGGGGGGGGGTGGGGGGGGGGGGGGGTGGGGGGGGGGGGGGGTGGGGGGGGGGGGGGGTGGGGGGGGGGGGGGGTGGGGGGGGGGGGGGGTGGGGGGGGGGGGGGGTGGGGGGGGGGGGGGGTGGGGGGGGGGGGGGGTGGGGGGGGGGGGGGGTGGGGGGGGGGGGGGGTGGGGGGGGGGGGGGGTGGGGGGGGGGGGGGGTGGGGGGGGGGGGGGGTGGGGGGGGGGGGGGGTGGGGGGGGGGGGGGGTGGGGGGGGGGGGGGGTGGGGGGGGGGGGGGGTGGGGGGGGGGGGGGGTGGGGGGGGGGGGGGGTGGGGGGGGGGGGGGGTGGGGGGGGGGGGGGGTGGGGGGGGGGGGGGGTGGGGGGGGGGGGGGGTGGGGGGGGGGGGGGGTGGGGGGGGGGGGGGGTGGGGGGGGGGGGGGGTGGGGGGGGGGGGGGGTGGGGGGGGGGGGGGGTGGGGGGGGGGGGGGGTGGGGGGGGGGGGGGGTGGGGGGGGGGGGGGGTGGGGGGGGGGGGGGGTGGGGGGGGGGGGGGGTGGGGGGGGGGGGGGGTGGGGGGGGGGGGGGGTGGGGGGGGGGGGGGGTGGGGGGGGGGGGGGGTGGGGGGGGGGGGGGGTGGGGGGGGGGGGGGGTGGGGGGGGGGGGGGGTGGGGGGGGGGGGGGGTGGGGGGGGGGGGGGGTGGGGGGGGGGGGGGGTGGGGGGGGGGGGGGGTGGGGGGGGGGGGGGGTGGGGGGGGGGGGGGGTGGGGGGGGGGGGGGGTGGGGGGGGGGGGGGGTGGGGGGGGGGGGGGGTGGGGGGGGGGGGGGGTGGGGGGGGGGGGGGGTGGGGGGGGGGGGGGGTGGGGGGGGGGGGGGGTGGGGGGGGGGGGGGGTGGGGGGGGGGGGGGGTGGGGGGGGGGGGGGGTGGGGGGGGGGGGGGGTGGGGGGGGGGGGGGGTGGGGGGGGGGGGGGGTGGGGGGGGGGGGGGGTGGGGGGGGGGGGGGGTGGGGGGGGGGGGGGGTGGGGGGGGGGGGGGGTGGGGGGGGGGGGGGGTGGGGGGGGGGGGGGGTGGGGGGGGGGGGGGGTGGGGGGGGGGGGGGGTGGGGGGGGGGGGGGGTGGGGGGGGGGGGGGGTGGGGGGGGGGGGGGGTGGGGGGGGGGGGGGGTGGGGGGGGGGGGGGGTGGGGGGGGGGGGGGGTGGGGGGGGGGGGGGGTGGGGGGGGGGGGGGGTGGGGGGGGGGGGGGGTGGGGGGGGGGGGGGGTGGGGGGGGGGGGGGGTGGGGGGGGGGGGGGGTGGGGGGGGGGGGGGGTGGGGGGGGGGGGGGGTGGGGGGGGGGGGGGGTGGGGGGGGGGGGGGGTGGGGGGGGGGGGGGGTGGGGGGGGGGGGGGGTGGGGGGGGGGGGGGGTGGGGGGGGGGGGGGGTGGGGGGGGGGGGGGGTGGGGGGGGGGGGGGGTGGGGGGGGGGGGGGGTGGGGGGGGGGGGGGGTGGGGGGGGGGGGGGGTGGGGGGGGGGGGGGGTGGGGGGGGGGGGGGGTGGGGGGGGGGGGGGGTGGGGGGGGGGGGGGGTGGGGGGGGGGGGGGGTGGGGGGGGGGGGGGGTGGGGGGGGGGGGGGGTGGGGGGGGGGGGGGGTGGGGGGGGGGGGGGGTGGGGGGGGGGGGGGGTGGGGGGGGGGGGGGGTGGGGGGGGGGGGGGGTGGGGGGGGGGGGGGGTGGGGGGGGGGGGGGGTGGGGGGGGGGGGGGGTGGGGGGGGGGGGGGGTGGGGGGGGGGGGGGGTGGGGGGGGGGGGGGGTGGGGGGGGGGGGGGGTGGGGGGGGGGGGGGGTGGGGGGGGGGGGGGGTGGGGGGGGGGGGGGGTGGGGGGGGGGGGGGGTGGGGGGGGGGGGGGGTGGGGGGGGGGGGGGGTGGGGGGGGGGGGGGGTGGGGGGGGGGGGGGGTGGGGGGGGGGGGGGGTGGGGGGGGGGGGGGGTGGGGGGGGGGGGGGGTGGGGGGGGGGGGGGGTGGGGGGGGGGGGGGGTGGGGGGGGGGGGGGGTGGGGGGGGGGGGGGGTGGGGGGGGGGGGGGGTGGGGGGGGGGGGGGGTGGGGGGGGGGGGGGGTGGGGGGGGGGGGGGGTGGGGGGGGGGGGGGGTGGGGGGGGGGGGGGGTGGGGGGGGGGGGGGGTGGGGGGGGGGGGGGGTGGGGGGGGGGGGGGGTGGGGGGGGGGGGGGGTGGGGGGGGGGGGGGGTGGGGGGGGGGGGGGGTGGGGGGGGGGGGGGGTGGGGGGGGGGGGGGGTGGGGGGGGGGGGGGGTGGGGGGGGGGGGGGGTGGGGGGGGGGGGGGGTGGGGGGGGGGGGGGGTGGGGGGGGGGGGGGGTGGGGGGGGGGGGGGGTGGGGGGGGGGGGGGGTGGGGGGGGGGGGGGGTGGGGGGGGGGGGGGGTGGGGGGGGGGGGGGGTGGGGGGGGGGGGGGGTGGGGGGGGGGGGGGGTGGGGGGGGGGGGGGGTGGGGGGGGGGGGGGGTGGGGGGGGGGGGGGGTGGGGGGGGGGGGGGGTGGGGGGGGGGGGGGGTGGGGGGGGGGGGGGGTGGGGGGGGGGGGGGGTGGGGGGGGGGGGGGGTGGGGGGGGGGGGGGGTGGGGGGGGGGGGGGGTGGGGGGGGGGGGGGGTGGGGGGGGGGGGGGGTGGGGGGGGGGGGGGGTGGGGGGGGGGGGGGGTGGGGGGGGGGGGGGGTGGGGGGGGGGGGGGGTGGGGGGGGGGGGGGGTGGGGGGGGGGGGGGGTGGGGGGGGGGGGGGGTGGGGGGGGGGGGGGGTGGGGGGGGGGGGGGGTGGGGGGGGGGGGGGGTGGGGGGGGGGGGGGGTGGGGGGGGGGGGGGGTGGGGGGGGGGGGGGGTGGGGGGGGGGGGGGGTGGGGGGGGGGGGGGGTGGGGGGGGGGGGGGGTGGGGGGGGGGGGGGGTGGGGGGGGGGGGGGGTGGGGGGGGGGGGGGGTGGGGGGGGGGGGGGGTGGGGGGGGGGGGGGGTGGGGGGGGGGGGGGGTGGGGGGGGGGGGGGGTGGGGGGGGGGGGGGGTGGGGGGGGGGGGGGGTGGGGGGGGGGGGGGGTGGGGGGGGGGGGGGGTGGGGGGGGGGGGGGGTGGGGGGGGGGGGGGGTGGGGGGGGGGGGGGGTGGGGGGGGGGGGGGGTGGGGGGGGGGGGGGGTGGGGGGGGGGGGGGGTGGGGGGGGGGGGGGGTGGGGGGGGGGGGGGGTGGGGGGGGGGGGGGGTGGGGGGGGGGGGGGGTGGGGGGGGGGGGGGGTGGGGGGGGGGGGGGGTGGGGGGGGGGGGGGGTGGGGGGGGGGGGGGGTGGGGGGGGGGGGGGGTGGGGGGGGGGGGGGGTGGGGGGGGGGGGGGGTGGGGGGGGGGGGGGGTGGGGGGGGGGGGGGGTGGGGGGGGGGGGGGGTGGGGGGGGGGGGGGGTGGGGGGGGGGGGGGGTGGGGGGGGGGGGGGGTGGGGGGGGGGGGGGGTGGGGGGGGGGGGGGGTGGGGGGGGGGGGGGGTGGGGGGGGGGGGGGGTGGGGGGGGGGGGGGGTGGGGGGGGGGGGGGGTGGGGGGGGGGGGGGGTGGGGGGGGGGGGGGGTGGGGGGGGGGGGGGGTGGGGGGGGGGGGGGGTGGGGGGGGGGGGGGGTGGGGGGGGGGGGGGGTGGGGGGGGGGGGGGGTGGGGGGGGGGGGGGGTGGGGGGGGGGGGGGGTGGGGGGGGGGGGGGGTGGGGGGGGGGGGGGGTGGGGGGGGGGGGGGGTGGGGGGGGGGGGGGGTGGGGGGGGGGGGGGGTGGGGGGGGGGGGGGGTGGGGGGGGGGGGGGGTGGGGGGGGGGGGGGGTGGGGGGGGGGGGGGGTGGGGGGGGGGGGGGGTGGGGGGGGGGGGGGGTGGGGGGGGGGGGGGGTGGGGGGGGGGGGGGGTGGGGGGGGGGGGGGGTGGGGGGGGGGGGGGGTGGGGGGGGGGGGGGGTGGGGGGGGGGGGGGGTGGGGGGGGGGGGGGGTGGGGGGGGGGGGGGGTGGGGGGGGGGGGGGGTGGGGGGGGGGGGGGGTGGGGGGGGGGGGGGGTGGGGGGGGGGGGGGGTGGGGGGGGGGGGGGGTGGGGGGGGGGGGGGGTGGGGGGGGGGGGGGGTGGGGGGGGGGGGGGGTGGGGGGGGGGGGGGGTGGGGGGGGGGGGGGGTGGGGGGGGGGGGGGGTGGGGGGGGGGGGGGGTGGGGGGGGGGGGGGGTGGGGGGGGGGGGGGGTGGGGGGGGGGGGGGGTGGGGGGGGGGGGGGGTGGGGGGGGGGGGGGGTGGGGGGGGGGGGGGGTGGGGGGGGGGGGGGGTGGGGGGGGGGGGGGGTGGGGGGGGGGGGGGGTGGGGGGGGGGGGGGGTGGGGGGGGGGGGGGGTGGGGGGGGGGGGGGGTGGGGGGGGGGGGGGGTGGGGGGGGGGGGGGGTGGGGGGGGGGGGGGGTGGGGGGGGGGGGGGGTGGGGGGGGGGGGGGGTGGGGGGGGGGGGGGGTGGGGGGGGGGGGGGGTGGGGGGGGGGGGGGGTGGGGGGGGGGGGGGGTGGGGGGGGGGGGGGGTGGGGGGGGGGGGGGGTGGGGGGGGGGGGGGGTGGGGGGGGGGGGGGGTGGGGGGGGGGGGGGGTGGGGGGGGGGGGGGGTGGGGGGGGGGGGGGGTGGGGGGGGGGGGGGGTGGGGGGGGGGGGGGGTGGGGGGGGGGGGGGGTGGGGGGGGGGGGGGGTGGGGGGGGGGGGGGGTGGGGGGGGGGGGGGGTGGGGGGGGGGGGGGGTGGGGGGGGGGGGGGGTGGGGGGGGGGGGGGGTGGGGGGGGGGGGGGGTGGGGGGGGGGGGGGGTGGGGGGGGGGGGGGGTGGGGGGGGGGGGGGGTGGGGGGGGGGGGGGGTGGGGGGGGGGGGGGGTGGGGGGGGGGGGGGGTGGGGGGGGGGGGGGGTGGGGGGGGGGGGGGGTGGGGGGGGGGGGGGGTGGGGGGGGGGGGGGGTGGGGGGGGGGGGGGGTGGGGGGGGGGGGGGGTGGGGGGGGGGGGGGGTGGGGGGGGGGGGGGGTGGGGGGGGGGGGGGGTGGGGGGGGGGGGGGGTGGGGGGGGGGGGGGGTGGGGGGGGGGGGGGGTGGGGGGGGGGGGGGGTGGGGGGGGGGGGGGGTGGGGGGGGGGGGGGGTGGGGGGGGGGGGGGGTGGGGGGGGGGGGGGGTGGGGGGGGGGGGGGGTGGGGGGGGGGGGGGGTGGGGGGGGGGGGGGGTGGGGGGGGGGGGGGGTGGGGGGGGGGGGGGGTGGGGGGGGGGGGGGGTGGGGGGGGGGGGGGGTGGGGGGGGGGGGGGGTGGGGGGGGGGGGGGGTGGGGGGGGGGGGGGGTGGGGGGGGGGGGGGGTGGGGGGGGGGGGGGGTGGGGGGGGGGGGGGGTGGGGGGGGGGGGGGGTGGGGGGGGGGGGGGGTGGGGGGGGGGGGGGGTGGGGGGGGGGGGGGGTGGGGGGGGGGGGGGGTGGGGGGGGGGGGGGGTGGGGGGGGGGGGGGGTGGGGGGGGGGGGGGGTGGGGGGGGGGGGGGGTGGGGGGGGGGGGGGGTGGGGGGGGGGGGGGGTGGGGGGGGGGGGGGGTGGGGGGGGGGGGGGGTGGGGGGGGGGGGGGGTGGGGGGGGGGGGGGGTGGGGGGGGGGGGGGGTGGGGGGGGGGGGGGGTGGGGGGGGGGGGGGGTGGGGGGGGGGGGGGGTGGGGGGGGGGGGGGGTGGGGGGGGGGGGGGGTGGGGGGGGGGGGGGGTGGGGGGGGGGGGGGGTGGGGGGGGGGGGGGGTGGGGGGGGGGGGGGGTGGGGGGGGGGGGGGGTGGGGGGGGGGGGGGGTGGGGGGGGGGGGGGGTGGGGGGGGGGGGGGGTGGGGGGGGGGGGGGGTGGGGGGGGGGGGGGGTGGGGGGGGGGGGGGGTGGGGGGGGGGGGGGGTGGGGGGGGGGGGGGGTGGGGGGGGGGGGGGGTGGGGGGGGGGGGGGGTGGGGGGGGGGGGGGGTGGGGGGGGGGGGGGGTGGGGGGGGGGGGGGGTGGGGGGGGGGGGGGGTGGGGGGGGGGGGGGGTGGGGGGGGGGGGGGGTGGGGGGGGGGGGGGGTGGGGGGGGGGGGGGGTGGGGGGGGGGGGGGGTGGGGGGGGGGGGGGGTGGGGGGGGGGGGGGGTGGGGGGGGGGGGGGGTGGGGGGGGGGGGGGGTGGGGGGGGGGGGGGGTGGGGGGGGGGGGGGGTGGGGGGGGGGGGGGGTGGGGGGGGGGGGGGGTGGGGGGGGGGGGGGGTGGGGGGGGGGGGGGGTGGGGGGGGGGGGGGGTGGGGGGGGGGGGGGGTGGGGGGGGGGGGGGGTGGGGGGGGGGGGGGGTGGGGGGGGGGGGGGGTGGGGGGGGGGGGGGGTGGGGGGGGGGGGGGGTGGGGGGGGGGGGGGGTGGGGGGGGGGGGGGGTGGGGGGGGGGGGGGGTGGGGGGGGGGGGGGGTGGGGGGGGGGGGGGGTGGGGGGGGGGGGGGGTGGGGGGGGGGGGGGGTGGGGGGGGGGGGGGGTGGGGGGGGGGGGGGGTGGGGGGGGGGGGGGGTGGGGGGGGGGGGGGGTGGGGGGGGGGGGGGGTGGGGGGGGGGGGGGGTGGGGGGGGGGGGGGGTGGGGGGGGGGGGGGGTGGGGGGGGGGGGGGGTGGGGGGGGGGGGGGGTGGGGGGGGGGGGGGGTGGGGGGGGGGGGGGGTGGGGGGGGGGGGGGGTGGGGGGGGGGGGGGGTGGGGGGGGGGGGGGGTGGGGGGGGGGGGGGGTGGGGGGGGGGGGGGGTGGGGGGGGGGGGGGGTGGGGGGGGGGGGGGGTGGGGGGGGGGGGGGGTGGGGGGGGGGGGGGGTGGGGGGGGGGGGGGGTGGGGGGGGGGGGGGGTGGGGGGGGGGGGGGGTGGGGGGGGGGGGGGGTGGGGGGGGGGGGGGGTGGGGGGGGGGGGGGGTGGGGGGGGGGGGGGGTGGGGGGGGGGGGGGGTGGGGGGGGGGGGGGGTGGGGGGGGGGGGGGGTGGGGGGGGGGGGGGGTGGGGGGGGGGGGGGGTGGGGGGGGGGGGGGGTGGGGGGGGGGGGGGGTGGGGGGGGGGGGGGGTGGGGGGGGGGGGGGGTGGGGGGGGGGGGGGGTGGGGGGGGGGGGGGGTGGGGGGGGGGGGGGGTGGGGGGGGGGGGGGGTGGGGGGGGGGGGGGGTGGGGGGGGGGGGGGGTGGGGGGGGGGGGGGGTGGGGGGGGGGGGGGGTGGGGGGGGGGGGGGGTGGGGGGGGGGGGGGGTGGGGGGGGGGGGGGGTGGGGGGGGGGGGGGGTGGGGGGGGGGGGGGGTGGGGGGGGGGGGGGGTGGGGGGGGGGGGGGGTGGGGGGGGGGGGGGGTGGGGGGGGGGGGGGGTGGGGGGGGGGGGGGGTGGGGGGGGGGGGGGGTGGGGGGGGGGGGGGGTGGGGGGGGGGGGGGGTGGGGGGGGGGGGGGGTGGGGGGGGGGGGGGGTGGGGGGGGGGGGGGGTGGGGGGGGGGGGGGGTGGGGGGGGGGGGGGGTGGGGGGGGGGGGGGGTGGGGGGGGGGGGGGGTGGGGGGGGGGGGGGGTGGGGGGGGGGGGGGGTGGGGGGGGGGGGGGGTGGGGGGGGGGGGGGGTGGGGGGGGGGGGGGGTGGGGGGGGGGGGGGGTGGGGGGGGGGGGGGGTGGGGGGGGGGGGGGGTGGGGGGGGGGGGGGGTGGGGGGGGGGGGGGGTGGGGGGGGGGGGGGGTGGGGGGGGGGGGGGGTGGGGGGGGGGGGGGGTGGGGGGGGGGGGGGGTGGGGGGGGGGGGGGGTGGGGGGGGGGGGGGGTGGGGGGGGGGGGGGGTGGGGGGGGGGGGGGGTGGGGGGGGGGGGGGGTGGGGGGGGGGGGGGGTGGGGGGGGGGGGGGGTGGGGGGGGGGGGGGGTGGGGGGGGGGGGGGGTGGGGGGGGGGGGGGGTGGGGGGGGGGGGGGGTGGGGGGGGGGGGGGGTGGGGGGGGGGGGGGGTGGGGGGGGGGGGGGGTGGGGGGGGGGGGGGGTGGGGGGGGGGGGGGGTGGGGGGGGGGGGGGGTGGGGGGGGGGGGGGGTGGGGGGGGGGGGGGGTGGGGGGGGGGGGGGGTGGGGGGGGGGGGGGGTGGGGGGGGGGGGGGGTGGGGGGGGGGGGGGGTGGGGGGGGGGGGGGGTGGGGGGGGGGGGGGGTGGGGGGGGGGGGGGGTGGGGGGGGGGGGGGGTGGGGGGGGGGGGGGGTGGGGGGGGGGGGGGGTGGGGGGGGGGGGGGGTGGGGGGGGGGGGGGGTGGGGGGGGGGGGGGGTGGGGGGGGGGGGGGGTGGGGGGGGGGGGGGGTGGGGGGGGGGGGGGGTGGGGGGGGGGGGGGGTGGGGGGGGGGGGGGGTGGGGGGGGGGGGGGGTGGGGGGGGGGGGGGGTGGGGGGGGGGGGGGGTGGGGGGGGGGGGGGGTGGGGGGGGGGGGGGGTGGGGGGGGGGGGGGGTGGGGGGGGGGGGGGGTGGGGGGGGGGGGGGGTGGGGGGGGGGGGGGGTGGGGGGGGGGGGGGGTGGGGGGGGGGGGGGGTGGGGGGGGGGGGGGGTGGGGGGGGGGGGGGGTGGGGGGGGGGGGGGGTGGGGGGGGGGGGGGGTGGGGGGGGGGGGGGGTGGGGGGGGGGGGGGGTGGGGGGGGGGGGGGGTGGGGGGGGGGGGGGGTGGGGGGGGGGGGGGGTGGGGGGGGGGGGGGGTGGGGGGGGGGGGGGGTGGGGGGGGGGGGGGGTGGGGGGGGGGGGGGGTGGGGGGGGGGGGGGGTGGGGGGGGGGGGGGGTGGGGGGGGGGGGGGGTGGGGGGGGGGGGGGGTGGGGGGGGGGGGGGGTGGGGGGGGGGGGGGGTGGGGGGGGGGGGGGGTGGGGGGGGGGGGGGGTGGGGGGGGGGGGGGGTGGGGGGGGGGGGGGGTGGGGGGGGGGGGGGGTGGGGGGGGGGGGGGGTGGGGGGGGGGGGGGGTGGGGGGGGGGGGGGGTGGGGGGGGGGGGGGGTGGGGGGGGGGGGGGGTGGGGGGGGGGGGGGGTGGGGGGGGGGGGGGGTGGGGGGGGGGGGGGGTGGGGGGGGGGGGGGGTGGGGGGGGGGGGGGGTGGGGGGGGGGGGGGGTGGGGGGGGGGGGGGGTGGGGGGGGGGGGGGGTGGGGGGGGGGGGGGGTGGGGGGGGGGGGGGGTGGGGGGGGGGGGGGGTGGGGGGGGGGGGGGGTGGGGGGGGGGGGGGGTGGGGGGGGGGGGGGGTGGGGGGGGGGGGGGGTGGGGGGGGGGGGGGGTGGGGGGGGGGGGGGGTGGGGGGGGGGGGGGGTGGGGGGGGGGGGGGGTGGGGGGGGGGGGGGGTGGGGGGGGGGGGGGGTGGGGGGGGGGGGGGGTGGGGGGGGGGGGGGGTGGGGGGGGGGGGGGGTGGGGGGGGGGGGGGGTGGGGGGGGGGGGGGGTGGGGGGGGGGGGGGGTGGGGGGGGGGGGGGGTGGGGGGGGGGGGGGGTGGGGGGGGGGGGGGGTGGGGGGGGGGGGGGGTGGGGGGGGGGGGGGGTGGGGGGGGGGGGGGGTGGGGGGGGGGGGGGGTGGGGGGGGGGGGGGGTGGGGGGGGGGGGGGGTGGGGGGGGGGGGGGGTGGGGGGGGGGGGGGGTGGGGGGGGGGGGGGGTGGGGGGGGGGGGGGGTGGGGGGGGGGGGGGGTGGGGGGGGGGGGGGGTGGGGGGGGGGGGGGGTGGGGGGGGGGGGGGGTGGGGGGGGGGGGGGGTGGGGGGGGGGGGGGGTGGGGGGGGGGGGGGGTGGGGGGGGGGGGGGGTGGGGGGGGGGGGGGGTGGGGGGGGGGGGGGGTGGGGGGGGGGGGGGGTGGGGGGGGGGGGGGGTGGGGGGGGGGGGGGGTGGGGGGGGGGGGGGGTGGGGGGGGGGGGGGGTGGGGGGGGGGGGGGGTGGGGGGGGGGGGGGGTGGGGGGGGGGGGGGGTGGGGGGGGGGGGGGGTGGGGGGGGGGGGGGGTGGGGGGGGGGGGGGGTGGGGGGGGGGGGGGGTGGGGGGGGGGGGGGGTGGGGGGCGGGGGGGTTGGGGGGGGGGGGGGGTGGGGGGGGGGGGGGGGGGGGGGGGGGGGGGGGGGGGGGGGGGGGGGGTGGGGGGGGGGGGGGGGGGGGGGGGGGGGGGGGGGGGGGGGGGGGGGGTGGTGGGGTGGTGGTGGGGGGGGTGGGGGGGGGGGGGGGGGGGGGGGGGGGGGGGGGGGGGGTGTGGGGGGGGGGGGGGGGGGGGGGGGGGGGGGGGGGGGGGGGGGGGGGGGTGGGGGGGGTTCTCGGGTGGGGGGGGGGGGGGGGGGGGGGGGGGGGGGGGGAGGGGCTGATGGGAATTGTAGTTCATGTACCTCTGGAGAGCCGCAGGTTGCAGACCCCTGGTATAGATATTTAAGTTTATTAAAGCTAAAGAATAAATTACCAAAGAATAGTGAAGTAACTGAATTGATTTAGATGTATTGAATTATGTGTTATTGTTATGGGTAGTTGGGGTAGGATAGATTATGTTTGGGTAATTGTAAATGTGGGTCATTTGTTACATGTTAATATTTGTTGATGTCTTATGTGTTTCAATGGTTTCATGTATGTTTTATGTTCAATGTGTTTTTTAAAGAAGGAAATTAGTAAAAAAATATTATGGGAAAAAAAACCTGCAGAGGAATATATACGCACATAAGACGCACTTGAGTACATTTGTGACTGTTCTCGGTTGTTTCTCTCCGGACAGGTGCGTTTGCCAAGGTGAAGGAGAGTCAGAGGATGAGCGACGAGGGGAGGATGGACCAGGAAGAGGCAGACGGGATCAAGAAGCGGTGCCGCGTGGTGGGTTTCGCCCTGCAGGCCGAAATGAACCACTTTCACGAAAGGCGGGTGTCGGACTTCAAGAAGATGATGCAGTCGTACCTGAAGCAGCAAATCCTCTTTTACCAGAGGGTCAGCCAACAGCTGGAGAAAACTTTGCGGATGTACGATAACCTCTAGTCGTTCCCGACCTTTCCCTGCCCGGCTTGTCTTTGGAACCAAGCAGGGTCGGACGCGGCTCTCCCAAGCCCTGGTTGGTTGGCCAGGATTGTCCGCTGGACTCTCCTACGTTCGTCTCAGGGCTGATTTCACTTTCACTCTATCCCCGTCGGAGAGGAAACTTTGTGACGCCAACGGTGACGGTCAGGCCTGTACTTCTGGGCTTCGAGGACGACACTTTTGGACTTAGGGGATCCGATTTTATGTACAAAACACTAAACACCAAGCGAGAAGAAAAGGGAATCGCGCCTCACACGTGACCAAATTCCATATTTAAACTCCGTTGCTTCACCCAAACCGGTCCACCGAGTCCCAGCATATGACACGCGTGACATTCTGGTAATATGGCCTCCTTCTTTCTTGCGAGAAGGTCCTGTTTACACCCCTCCTCCAGGGCTGCCAATTTCCAGGTGGGGCCTGGAGATTCCCAGGATTACAACTGACCAGCAGACAATAAAGATCTGTTTCCCTGGGAAAAAATTGTCTGCTTTGAAGGGTGGACTTTGAAGGCATTATCCCCTTCCATTCTTCAAGTTCCTTCCTTCCCACATCTCCAGGAATTCCCCAGCCCGGAGTTGGCAACCCTGTCTTCCTTCTGCGACACTGTTTACAGAGAAAGCAAAATGTTACCTTTCCTAAGAGAAACAGAACGGGTTTGGGTTTGGGGTTTCTTCCTCTTGGGCTCGATTGGTTTGGAATTGCATCCTCCTAAACCAGAGGCGTCAAACTCGCGGCCCTCCAGATGGGATGGACTACAGTTCCCATCCTCCCCTGCCAGCATGATGGGAACTGTAGTCCACAACATCTGGAGGGCCGCGAGTTTGACACCTGTGTCCTAAACGTTCGAAAGAAATAAAATGTGAGCCCCTCCTCCCCAGAAACTCCCAAGACATGGCTTGCAAATAGCTTTTTGTAAGAGCTAATAAAAAAGGGAGATTTAATTGGGGGAGGCGGAGGGATGCTCACGTGAACGGCTTTTACAGGGAACGAGCGAGAAGAAGGAAGGCAAATCCACGCCACTGTAAATTGTTTTTAAAAGGTGCGAAGGAAACCGCCGCATTTATTTTGTATTCTGAAAATCAAAACGACGCTTGGAACTACCACGACCTATTTTTTGTTGTATTTTATTTGTACCGGCTTTGTTGTTATTATTGTTGTTATTATTTCGGGGCGGCCAGACACGGCCTCGAATGCACCAACTATCCTGAAAGGGGAAGAAAACGAACATTTCGGAAGAGTTAATGCTTTGGCTTGCTTTGACGCCACAAAGGCGCGTTTGCACTAGTCTGGAAGGTCGTCGTTTCCTTCCGTCCACCGTTTAAACCTATCTTCCAATCGTATTTTCTATCCCACCCTTGCTGCAGAGAGCTGGCCCAAACACACCCGGCCAGCTTCCGTGGCAGAGTGGGGGATTCGAAACCGAGTCTCACAGCTCTTAGTCCAAAACCAAGCGACCTTCGACCAGTCACTTGCTGTCAACCCGGCTTTCCTCAAAGGGTCGTTGTGGGAAAATAGAGGACAGGAGAATGATATTCTAAGCAGTTTTGGTTCCCCATTGGGGAACAATAATATAACCTCTGTTGAATCACAGCATTGGTCCACTGTCTGTTCTCTAGCCAGTGGTTGAGAGCAGGTGCGCTGTAATCTGGAGAACCGGGTTTGATTCCTTGCTCTGCCACTTGAGCTGTGGAGGCTTATCTGGTTCACCAGATTAGCTTGTGCACTCCAACACACGCCAGCTGGGTGACCGGCTAGTCACAGCTCTACGGAGCTCTCTCAGCCCCACCCTCCTCACAGGGTGTTTGTTGTGGGTGGGGAGGGAAGGGAAGGGAAAGGAGATTGTCAGCCCCTTAGAGTCTTCTTACAGAAGAGAAAGGGGAGATATAAACCCGCTCGCTGCTTCTTCTACACCACCTGCACCTTTGTCCCGGGTCTTAAAATATTTAAATTCTTACAGAATAAACTGCTACCTGAGATCTTGCATTTAGAGATCGCGGGGAAGACTCGAACCAGGGACCTTCTGCATCGCAGAAACCGCGAGCTCGCATGTCTCCCTCTCCAAGGGAATCACCTTTCCAAGATCACACCTGTGCCCTGAAACCGAATCACCTGTTTGCCAGGATTATGTGAATTAAATCCCCACACGGCTCAGGGTTATAATTAACAGTTTAAAATGTCGGGTCTCTCATCTTACACCGAACGCCTCGCTTCCTGCCCCGGCTCCTGCTCTCTGTGGGTTTCCTCTCTTGGTATGAATTTGATCTGCTTTGGCTCCACGGGCCGGTCCTAAGCTCCCCCTCCCCCCCGCCCCCCCCGGCTACATTTGTCAAATGCAAAACCAAGCCACGAAGCTGTCATGATGCAAGCGTCTCATAAAACCAGAAGTTATGTCATCTGCCTGTTGGCAAACCCCCATTGGCAGTATGTGCACAGACACGTGGTTGTTTCCCTGCGCCTATCCCAGAGCAAAGCAAAGAGAGGGGAGAGGTTTCACTTTCTGCCCCCCCCCCCCCCCCGGTAGGAGTGTGGCTGTAACTGTGGTGGTGGCGGCAGGCGTGTGGCTTGTTTCACCCCACATATGAATGTCACAACACCACAACCTTTATTAGGCATTTAAAATAGGCTCTAGAGTGTTACCAGACATTTATAAAGTACAAATCAAGAGTACATTCAAAATGCAGACAGAAAGACTGCATATAGCAGTATACATCACTTAGAAAGTTCTGTCACTTGTAAAAGACAGTTTGCTACTTTTTCCAAGAGCACGACATCTGCGTTGTTTAACAGAAGCTGCACAACAGAACAGTCAGAGTCTCCTTCAGAATTATCTAGGGCCAGCCTGGGAGATAAATTCCTAATGCCCACATTTCTTGGGCAGTCGAGTATAATGTGAGCAAGAGTCTCCACTTGGTGTTTACAGTGTGGACAAACCCGATCCTGGAGAGGGATGGATTAGAACATAAGAGCATAAGAACTAGCCTGCTGGATCAGACCAGAGTCCATCCAGTCCAGCACTCTGCTACTCGCAGTGGCCCACCAGGTGCCTTCGGGAGCTCACGTGCAGGAGGTGAAAGCAATGGCCTTCTGCTGCTGCTGCTCTTGCAAGGCACCACGGTCGCCTTGGTATTTACAGCACCTCAGATCAAGGAGGATCAAGATTGGTAGCCAGGGATCGACTTCTCCATAAATCTGTCCAAGCCCTTTTTAAAGCTATCCAGGTTAGTGGCCATCACCACCTCCTGTGGCAGCATATTCCAAATACCAATCACACGTTGTGTGAAGAAGTGTTTCCTTTGATTAGTCCTAATTCTTCCCCCCAGCATTTCCAATGAATGCCCCCTGGTTCTAGTATTGTGAGAAAGAGAGAAACATTTATCTCTGTCAACATTTTCTACCCCATGCATAATTTTATGGACTTCAATCATATCCCCCCTCAGACGTCTCCTCTCCAAACTAAAGAGTCCCAAACGCTGCAGCCTCTCCTCATAAGGATAACTAACGACCCTTTGTAATGGCCGATGGGAAAGTATTGGATCTGGCCCTTGTGATAATCCATCTCTGTTGGGGTTCAGTTAATAATTCAAGATATTTGGCATATGAATTTCCTCACAAGGCCTTTAAACTGTGACACTGTTCTCTGCTAGGTCTGTGAGCATCAAAAGGTGCTTAAGGGGTAACTTGAACCCGGTAAAGGCTGATTCCTTGAGTGTGGAAGTGGTGGGAAATGTCCTCAAGTCGCCGCCGGCTTCTGCCGCCCTCCCGTAGAGTTTTCAAGGCAAGAGATGCTCAGAGGTGGTTTGCCATCACTTGACCCTGCATGGCGATTCTGGACTCCTTTGGTGGTCTGCCACCCACATGGTAACTAGGGCTGACCTTGCGTAGCTTCTGAGGTTTGATGAGGTTGGGCTAGGCTGGGGCCTCCAGGCAGGGCAGTACCAAACCGAGGTGGTTTGCCATTTCCTGCTGCATATTGACAGCACTTTGACAAGTTTCCTTGATAGTTTCCCATCCAAATTCTAACCAGGATTGACTCCACTTGGCTTCTGAGATCTGCAGAGATACAGACTGCGCTTGAACGGTGAAAATCAGGGCTCCTTGATCGCGCCGGTTTGCGAGTTACAAGCCCCAGATTGCTCAGTTTACACTATCCCGCCCCTTGGCAGGGAGAGGGTGAATTTGCCCCCCAAAGCGTTACGGGCATAAATTTTGCAAAGGAAGATGGCTACGGGCAGTGGTGGGATCCCAAAATTTTAGTAACAGGTTCCCATGGTGGTGGGATTCAAACTGTGGCGTAGCGCCAATGGGGCTTGGTAGGGCACGACGAGGGTGTGGCCGGGCATTCCTGGTAGGGCGCTGTAGCAAGAGGGCGCAGCATGAATCATTGGGCGGGAAGCAGATGCGCGCAGAAGCGCCCAGGCTGCTGCATGCGCCGATTGCACCTCCTGCTAGACTGCTTCAAGTTCTGCGTGCTACTGCTGAGAGGAGGGGCGTAACTAAGGCAAAAATCACGTGGCAAAATCACCAATTAGTAACCCCTTCTCGGCACACACAAATAATAAGCAACCTACTCTCGGGAACCTATGAGAACCTGCTGGATCCCACCTCTGGCTACGGGCATGACCAACCGAAAAGGATTGTAAACGACAACGGCCCTCAATTTCTTTCTGCCCCTGTTGGACTCTCTTGGGCCTCTGATGGCTGAAATGTTTGCAATGGAGCCATAGTAAAACGGGCACGAATAAGGTCAGCCCTGGGTGCAGATTCCGTCATTCTCTGACACCATGGGGAAAACAATGCACCCAGTTTGAGACACACAAGCCCTTTCTGTTTTATCTAGTAGCCTCATTGCCACCCCTCCCTTGCAAGAAAGGGAAAACAAAACAATGCATGGGCGATGGGGGTGGAAGATGAAGAAGGGGGAAAATAAGGAAGGAAACCCCACACTAGTAAACAGCCAGTCTGGTGATAAGTGTTGAGAGTGACCTTGTAGGTTTTTTTAAAAAAAAGCTCCCGTGTGCGGTCGTGCTTTTGTAGGAAGATTCCGGGAACGGAGATGGTGGCGTTTCCGCAGGTAGAATATTGTTCCCGGTCCCTGTTCCATTGGCCGATTAGATGTTTTGGAACGAGGAGGGGCCATTTACCGCCAAAGCGTCCCAAGTGGTCAACTGAGCCCAAGTGTGGCCTTTGTTTTGGAAGGGAAACGTGGAGGCTAAATTGCAGAACGGAAAGGAAATCGGGCCGGATAGGAAATTGGTCTGTTTTAGACTTGCTTCAGAGGGGGGTTTTTTTGGGGGGGGGGGGAGGGGGCAACATGCTATGAGCAAGGAATGATCAAATAGGGTTGCCAACCCTCCAGGTAGAGTCTGGAGATCTCATGGAATTACAGTTTATCTCCAGATGACAGAGATCAGTGCCCCTGGAGAAAATTGCTACTTCAAAGCATGAGCTTCTATTATTATTATTATTATTATTATTATTATTATTATTATTATTATTATTATTATTATTATTATTATTGTAGATTTCATAGCTGCCAGATCTTTAGCTGGTTGTTGGCCTTCATTACAATTCGAGCCTCACCCAGAAGCCTAGGAAGTTGTATTATTATTAGTATTAGTATTAGTATTAGTATTGTAGATTTCACAGCTGCCAGATCTTTAGCTGGTTGTTGTATCGGTACAGTTCGGGCTTCTAGAAGCATGAGTTTGTAGTGGTAGTATTTAAGTGGTATTAGTATTGTAGATTTCACAGCTGCCAGATCTTTAGCTGGTTGTTGGCCTTCATTGCAATTCGAGCCTCACCCAGAAGCCTAGGAAGTTGTATTATTATTATTATTATTATTATTATTATTATTATTATTATTATTAGTATTAGTATTAGTATTAGTATTAGTATTAGTATTAGTATTAGTATTGTAGATTTCACAGCTGCCAGATCTTTAGCTGGTTGTTGGCCTTCATTACAATTCGAGCCTCACCCAGAAGCCTAGGAAGTTGTATTATTATTATTAGTATTAGTATTAGTATTAGTATTAATATTAGTATTGTAGATTTCACAGCTGCCAGATCTTTAGCTGGTTGTTGGCCTTCATTACAATTCAAGCCTCACCTAGAAGCCTAGGAAGTTGTATTATTATTATTATTATTAGTATTAGTATTATTATTGTAGATTTCACAGCTGCCAGATCTTTAGCTGGTTGTTGGCCTTCATTACAATTTGAGCCTCACCCAGAAGCCTAGGAAGTTGTATCATCATCATCATCATCATCATCATCATCATCATCATCATCATCATCATCATCATCATCATCATCATCATCTTATTATTATTATTAATAATAATAATATCATCAACAACAGCAACAACAAAACAAATAACAACAACAACAACAACAACAACAACAACAACAACAACAACAACAATAATAATAATAATAATAATAATAATAATAATAATAATAATAATAATTTTATATACCGCCCTCTCCCGAAGCACTCAGGGCAGTGCACAACACAAGAAATATAACAGAGCACAATTAAAACATAATCGGAATACAAATATAAATATATATAAATATAAACTCTATTATCATTCACATAAACTAAAACCCCATTGCGAATACAGGTTTCTAGATGCTGTACGTGGCAGTGGAGCAATACGAAACCCTCTAGCAGGGGAAACGGCAGGTCTCACCGATATTATAGGGACTGCACAGTTTACAGGGAAAGAGGAGATAGAGCAGGGAGCATAGAGGAACAGGAATATGAGCTAGTGCTTAAAGTTATTGTCTGCAACTGTAATCAGTTTATGGCATTGTAACAGGGGTGTATCACCCAGGGGGATAGATGGGGGTCAAATGCCCTCAGGCTGTGGCCATTTAGTCACATGGGGGTGGAAAATCACCCCCACACCCCTCCCCCTCCCCCGGGTCCATACGCTGACTTCCAGACCTGGTGCAA
This sequence comes from Sphaerodactylus townsendi, assembly GCF_021028975.2. NCBI lineage: Eukaryota > Metazoa > Chordata > Lepidosauria > Squamata > Sphaerodactylidae > Sphaerodactylus > Sphaerodactylus townsendi. The sequence goes on from NC_059441.1 coordinate 10,935,648, forward strand.
AAAAGTTGTTTGGTCATGGTGGGGGAGGGCGGCCACCCATACAGGTAGGGGGAGGGGGCAGAAAACTCAGATTTTGCACCGGGCTACATTTCCCCTAGATACGCCTCCGTTGCACCCTGCCGAGGTCCTTGCCCAAACTGCCCGGAATTGCCGAGCTGGAGTCGGCGAGCCTGTTGCCAACTTGGTCGCATCTCGACACGCTCCGCGACCCGGAAGTCGGCGGCCGGCTTGCATATTCCCTGTGTGCGTCAGCCGCGCCCTCTTTCCACATTGTATTTTCATACAGCAAGCTGACACCAGGTATTTCTATTCAGCCGCCTCCTTTGCTATTCTGGAACCTGCAAAGCGTGACGCCGCCTTGGAAAAATATTGACAGATGGGCTGAGAGCTCAGGAGGACTCAAAAGAACACAAGCGATGTGTGCCTTTTATGTTCCAATTTTGTTCTTCAACCGTGATGGTTGAGTTGGTTGCTGACTCCAGGTTGGGGGAAATTCCTGGAGATTGGGGAAAGGGGGGGAGGGGAAAGCCTGGTAGCGCATAAGGTTGCCGTCTTCCAGGTGTGACCTGGAAATCTAAATTTTGAACAGATCTCCTGACAACAGAGAAAGGTTCCCGTGGAGAAAATGGCGGATTTGGAGGGAGAACTCAATGACATTGTACCTAGCTGAGGTCACTCTCCCCCCCAAATCCTGCCCTCCTTGGGTTCACCCCTAATAAACCTCCATGAATTTCCCAATCTGGCCAATGTAGGACAGCAGGTTGGGAAGGGGGGACCTCAGCGGTCATCAATCCCACCCCCCCAAAGCAGCCATTGTCTCCAGGAGAGCTGATCTCTGCAGTCCACGGCTTGGCTGCAATTCAGAGGCATCTCCAGGCCCTGCATGGAGATTGGCAACCCCGCTCTTGCCCTTTGGGAGCCAGCGTGGTGCCGGGGTTAAGAGCAGGTGCACTCTAACCTGGAGAACCGGGTTTGATTCCCCGCTCTGCCCCTTGAGCTGTGGAGGCTTATCTGGGGAACCATATCAGCTTGTGCACTCCAACACATGCCAGCTGGGTGACCTTGGGCTAGTCACAGTTCTTCGGAGCTCTCTCAGCCCCACCCACCTCACAGGGTGTTTGTTGTGGTTGGGAGGAAAGGAGTTTGTAAGCCCCTTTGAATCTCCTTACAGGAGAGAAAGGGGGGATATTAATCCAGACGCCTATTTTTCTTCCTCGTACCTTTCCTGACCTGTTGGCTAGTTTCTCTTTTCTGTCTTCAAACCTTCCTTGTTTTCTTTCCTGACTCGCCTGGCTGTGGACTGTGTTTTCTTCTCCTTCGACAACTCCCAAGGCTCAGAGTCCCGGCGGCCCCGGCCTTTCCAGCTTCCTTTCCGAGAAACTTTGCCGACCTCGGGGCCCCCTTCTGGTTTGCTTCTCCCGCCGAGGCCGCAGTTCCTAGAGAAGGGTTAACAACTTGTTTGTGTCCTAGATGTCAAGTCGCAAGGGTGGTGTGACGTAGCCCTCTCCAGAGAGACTGGAGCAGCGCTCTTGGCCTCGGCCACATGTTGAAACCAGATGTGCAAAGTTCACATTTTTTAAAAAATGCGGCTTTCCTCTCCTCTCCTGACAAAGGAAAGGACCAAAACACCCCCTCCCTTATCCTACCAACTTTTGTTTGCAACACGGGAACCCGGCTGGCCCAAGAAAGCAAAACAATAGATGACCGGAGCCCTAAGGAGGGGTCAGCAGAGGGGTTAAACCACGCCACCGTTCGGAGCGAAAGGTCAGCAAAACAGCCCGTATAAGAAAGCCCGTTGGCACATTTGAGACAACGCAACTGTAATATAATGATAATCAGCATGTTGATTATTATAAGAACATAAGAACATAAGAACATAAGAACAAGCCAGCTGGATCAGACCAGAGTCCATCTAGTCCAGCTCTCTGCTACTCGCAGTGACCCACCAGGTGCCTTTGGGAGCTCACATGCAGGATGGGAAAGCAATGGCCTTCTGCAGCTGCTGCCACTCCTGAGTACCTGGTCTGCTAAGGCATTTGCAATCTCAGATCAAAGAGGATCAAGATTGGGAGCCATAAATCGACTTCTCCTCCATAAATTATCAGCACATAACCAATAATCAGCACATTGAGGAATGATTCACAAAGTTTCGGAAGGCCAGAGACGGCTAGTCATGCATCTTTTGTTGGGAAAAGATACCCACAAGGTCCCACAATAAGTCTCAAATACACACCGGAGCCACCTGCATGATTGTTTTAGATGTCCCGCGTGAATCGGCACACGCTTTGCGCTTTGGACCGCCGGCAACCGTTTGCCTCTGTCGTTTCCCCTGTGGAAAGAAGCTAATATCTCATGGGTCGTAATACTTACATACCCTGTTTCCCCGAATATAAGACATCCCCAGAAAATAAGACGTGGTAGAGGTTTTGCTGAAGTGCGAAATATAAGGCATCCCCCAAAAGTAAGACGTAGCAAAGTTTTTGTTTGGAAGTATGCCCGACGAACAGAACGCAGAAAAATAAGACATCCCCTGAAAATAAGACATAGCGCATCTTTGGGAGCAAAAATTAATATAAGACACTGTCTTATTTTCGGGGAAACACGGTAGTACCAATGCTGCAAATTTGTTTGGCATTGCCTGTCTTTGGCCCCTTCCGCACATGCAGAATAATGCACTTTCAATTCACTTTCTATGCACTTTGCAGTTGAATTTGACTGGGCGGAATAGCAAAATCCACTTGCAAACAATTGTGAAAATGGATTCTGCACGTGCGGAAGGGGCCTTTCCCTCTTGCAACACACCCCGGGGAGAAAATGGTTGCTTCGGAGGGCGGAGTCTACGGCATTGTATCCTGCCTTCCCCAGATTCAACTCCAGGTATTTTCCCCGTCCAACAATCCTGCACGGTAGGCCAGTGTTCTTATCGCCCCCATACTGTCGACGAGAGGCTGGAAATTCTGCCTTATTTAATGGCAGTGATTCCCCACGGTTTAAAATCAGGGCCTGTCCGGCTCGTGGCTCAGTTTCTCAGCCACGCAACTGCCGTCAGCTCACACGCGGTTGGATTCGCACAGGGGTTCTCTTTGCTCACACGTCCATCATGGCGCGAATCGTCTGTCCTCCTTTGTGACCCCACGATCGTCGGCTGGAAGGAAAGGAAGGGTTCTTTTGGGATCAGAGATCCACTGCCGTCCTTGCTCATTCCTTCTCCAGTATTGGCCTTAAACTCCTAATGTACAGTTTTGCTAATTATTGCGAAGAGAACAGACTGGAAATTAACTATGCTAAAACTAAAGTTCTCATTTTTGCTAAGAGTTGGAAGCCCCCGTCCTGGCGAATTAAGGGCCACAAAATTGAGCAGGTCAAATATTTCCGATACCTCGGCATTTACTATAGGTATCATTTCTCATGGTCCTCACAGCGACTAGCAGTAACTACCTGGGCACATACCAACATGACAGCAATATATCGCTTTTGTTAACAGTAAAGGCAATCAATACATTCCTGCGGCTTTGAAGGTTTTTGAGGCTAGGATTGGCTCCTTGCTACTGTACGGTTCCCCCATTTGGGATTTCGGCAAGACAGCAAACACTTTTATCGTGGATTGTATCTCAAATTCCAAAATAGAACCCATTCTGGGCGATGCCAGGACTGAAGCACGCGTTGCCAACAAACCTTACCAAAGCCCAGATGACGTGCAAAGCTGTCTAGCACGCTTGCCTGCTCCCTCCCTGTGAAGAGGCTGGCTTTGGAAGAGGACTTTCGTCCCTGCCCCACCTGAAAAATGTAAACTTTAACACACTGACTCATCAATGTAGGGATTTTGAGAGAGGGACACAGAGAGAGAGAGAGAGAGAGAGTCCTCTGTTTCCTGTTGCAGTCTGAACAAGGGACGGGAGTCTCTCAGAAGCAGGTCGGGCCTTTAATCATTCAGGAAAGTACCCGAAAGTACCAGCGTGGTGTTGTGGTTAAGAGCAGTGGACTGGAGAACCAGGTTCGATTCCCTGCTCCTCCACATGAAGAAGAAGAGAAGAGTTTGGATTTATATCCCCCCCTTTCTCTCCTGCAGGAGACTCAAAGGGGCTGACAATCTCCTCGCCCTTCCCCCCTCACAACAAACACCCTGTGAGGTGGATGAGGGGTGAGAGAGCTCCGAGAAGCTGTGACTAGCCCAAGGTCACCCAGCTGCCGTGTGTGGGAGTGCACAGGCTAATCTGAATTCCCCAGATAAGCCTCCACAGCTCGAGCGGCAGAGCTGGGAATCAAACCCGGTTCCTCCAGATTAGATACACGAGCTCTTAACCTCCTACGCCACTGCTGGGTGAGCTTGGGCCAGTCACTGTTCTCTCAGAACTCTCTCAGCCCCATCTACCTCACCAGGCTGTTGTGGAGAGAGGAAGGGAAGGAGTTTGTAAGTTTGAACAGATGAGTAACAGATGACATCTCTCCACATAAGAGGAAAAATAAATGCTAAATGTTTAGCACTTGAGAATCCAGCCAGAAGCACAGTCGGGAGCTCTTAATGAGACCGTTTGGATCCCAGCGTTGGCATGCTAACTGAATGGGACTCCTCAAAGGAAAAGAGACCAGCGAGATCATACGGGAGCGGCAATTTCTCAACTACAAGTCACCAAACTGCCAGGAATGGTTTGTTTTCAGATACCGCTCCAAACTTCGATTCCAAATGCAAACCAAATCATAAAAGGTCTGGCTTACGCTATACCAGTGTGGTGTAGTGGTTAAAAGCAGGTGCACTCTAATCTGGAGATTCCCTGCTCCGCCACTTGAGCTGTGGAGGCTTATCTGGTGAACTGGATTAGCTTGTGCACTCCAACACATGCCAACTGGGTCACCGTGGGCCAGTCACAGCTTTTTGGAGCGCTCTCTCTCTCTCTCTCTCTCTCTCTCTCTCTCTCTCTCTTATCCTGCCCTTCAGAACAATATATGAAATGTTCCTTTATCATTGCAACAAACGTATTCATTAAAAACAAATAGATTAGAAGAAGAAGAAGACTTTATTTTTGGTGAATGACCACATATAATAGATTAGATAACTTTCTCCAGGAATAGGTGGCGTAGGAGGTTAAGAGCTCGTGTATCTAATCTGGAGGAACCGGGTTTGATCCCCAGCTCTGCCGCCTGAGCTGTGGAGGCTTATCTGGTGAACCGGATTAGCTTGTGCACTCCAACACATGCCAGCTGGGTCACCGTGGGCCAGTCACAGCTTTTTGGAGCTCTCTCAGCCCCACCCACCTCACAGGGCGTTTGTTGAGGGGAGGGGGAAAGGAGATTGTAAGCCACCCTGAGTCTCCTTACAGGAGAGAAACAGGGAGATATAAACCCAAGCTCTCTTCTCCATATTGGAACGAGGCCTCTGCAAACTGGAAGCTCCACTTTGGATAAACTCAATTCAAATAACTCCCCTTTTTTTTGGTTGACGCGCAGCGGCGCGCACACGACACCCAGCCCTGCGGCTGTGCACGTGAGAGAGAAATTTCCCTGCCTGGCCAAGAACTCCATTTCCACCGAACGCAGCCGATCTGGTGCCATGCGCCGGAGGAAGGATGCCATCCGTCGAGAGAGGTTGACTTCTAGTGCTCCGGTATTCCGGAGCGTTGCTGTGCAGATGAAAACATTTCTAGCCAGGAGTTGCTTGTGACCGTGACAGCCCCGGGGCCAGAAAGGAGCCCTGATCAGAGGAAATAGGTGGGGGACCAGGAGAATTCAGCTCAGACTTTTCCTGTGGAGCCTGGAAAGCTGGGATGTTGACCTTCGCGTGTTTTTAAATCTGCGATGTTCTTTTTTTAAAAAAACAACAACAAGTATTGTGTTCTAATCTGGAGAACCGGGTTCGATTCCCCGCTCTGCCGCTTGAACTGTGGAGGCTTATCTGGTGAACCGGCTTAGCTTGTGCACTGCAACACATGCCAGCTGGGTGACCTTGGGCCAGTCACAGTTCTTCGGAGCTCTCTCAGCCCCACCCGCCTCACAGGGTGTTTGTTGTGTGGGGGAGAGGGGAAAGGAGATTGTAAGCCCCCTTGAGACTCTTTACAAAGCTCATTCTGCACATGCAGAATAATGCACTTTCAAACTGCTTTCAGTGCTCTTTGAAGCAGTGCGGAATAGCAAAATCCACTTGCAAACAGTTGTGAAAGTAGTTTGAAAATGCATTATTTTGCGTTTGCGGAAGGGGCCATGAGAGAAAAGAGGGGATATAAATTCACCTCACATGGTGTTTGTTGTGGGGTGGGGGGAAGAGAAAGGAGATTTGAATCTCCTTGCAGGAGAGAAGGGGGGATATAAATCCAAACTACTCCTCCTCCTCCTCCTCCCCTCCTCCACCTCCTCCTCTTCTTCTTCTTCTTCTTCTTCTGGAGAAGAGGGGAGCACGAATCGGTCTGCAGAAACATCTCGTTGTTCTGGTCAGATAGACTGTGCCTGGGTGTCAAACAGGGGGCCCTGTTTATTTATAAGTCCAAGAATTCTCTCGCAGCTGCTCTGTGAAGCCCAAACCTTCCTTTTCTCCGAAGCTGCAGGACTCAGATGGAGTCTTTTGTTCTGCAGAAAAGAGAGAGAAAAGCGCACGGCCCGAGTCCCTCTTGGGCTGAATACCGCAAGGCGCATTACATCAGAGGCAAGGTATGTGGCCGAGCCTGATGGCGGCCACAGGCTGATACATGCGCACCCCTCGGGCACCGGCCCTGCCGAGGGGATTTGCTGGCAAATCCTTGAACAAACAGCCTCGTTCTTAGCACGCAGGGAGTTCACTGGAGGCAGGGTCCGGCCCGCACTTATGCAACGTGGTTTGCGTGCGCAACAGGCACCAGCCAGCCGACAGGAACGTCCCTGTTGCCCTGTGTGAGTTGGGTTGCCAGCCTCCAGGTGAGGCCTGGAGATATCCTGGTATTGCTGTTGATCTCCAGATGACAGAGAAAACAGTTGCTTGAGAGTGTGGGCTCAAGGGCATGGTACCCGCTGTGAACTCTACCCCCCAAATATCCAGGGATTTCCCAACCTGGAGCTGGCAACTGAGGAGGGAACTCTGCGTGTTTGGGGAACAGAGGGTTTCCAGACAACAGGCAAAGCTGTAGAGAAAAGGTATCCAAAACATCCATCTATCTGTCGACATCGTACTCCTCTCCTCCATTTTATCCTCGACAACATCCCTGTGAGGTAGGCTAGGCTGAGAGCGCAGGACTGGCCCAAGGTCACGCAGCAAACCTCTGTGGCAGAGCAGGCATTTAAATCTGGCTGTTCCGGATTCTAGTCCAACACTCGGCCACAGGTGTCAAACTCGCGGCCCTTGGGGGGGGGGTGGGGGGGGGGGGGGGTGGGGGGGGGGGGGGGGGGGGGGGGGGCGGGGGGGGGGGGGGGGGGGGGGGGAGGGGGGGGGGTTGGGGCGGGGGGGGGGGGGGGGGGGGGGCGGGGGGGCGGGGGGGGGGGGTGAGGGGGGGGGGGGGATGGGGGGGGGGGGGGGGGGGGGGGGGGGGGGTAGAGGGGGGGGGTGGTGGGGGGGGGGGGGGGTGGGGGGGGGGTAGGGCGGAGGGGGGGGGGGGGGTTGGGGGGGGGGGGGGGTGGGGGGGGGGGGGGGTGGGGGGGGGGGGGGGTGGGGGGGGGGGGGGGTGGGGGGGGGGGGGGGTGGGGGGGGGGGGGGGTGGGGGGGGGGGGGGGTGGGGGGGGGGGGGGGTGGGGGGGGGGGGGGGTGGGGGGGGGGGGGGGTGGGGGGGGGGGGGGGTGGGGGGGGGGGGGGGTGGGGGGGGGGGGGGGTGGGGGGGGGGGGGGGTGGGGGGGGGGGGGGGTGGGGGGGGGGGGGGGTGGGGGGGGGGGGGGGTGGGGGGGGGGGGGGGTGGGGGGGGGGGGGGGTGGGGGGGGGGGGGGGTGGGGGGGGGGGGGGGTGGGGGGGGGGGGGGGTGGGGGGGGGGGGGGGTGGGGGGGGGGGGGGGTGGGGGGGGGGGGGGGTGGGGGGGGGGGGGGGTGGGGGGGGGGGGGGGTGGGGGGGGGGGGGGGTGGGGGGGGGGGGGGGTGGGGGGGGGGGGGGGTGGGGGGGGGGGGGGGTGGGGGGGGGGGGGGGTGGGGGGGGGGGGGGGTGGGGGGGGGGGGGGGTGGGGGGGGGGGGGGGTGGGGGGGGGGGGGGGTGGGGGGGGGGGGGGGTGGGGGGGGGGGGGGGTGGGGGGGGGGGGGGGTGGGGGGGGGGGGGGGTGGGGGGGGGGGGGGGTGGGGGGGGGGGGGGGTGGGGGGGGGGGGGGGTGGGGGGGGGGGGGGGTGGGGGGGGGGGGGGGTGGGGGGGGGGGGGGGTGGGGGGGGGGGGGGGTGGGGGGGGGGGGGGGTGGGGGGGGGGGGGGGTGGGGGGGGGGGGGGGTGGGGGGGGGGGGGGGTGGGGGGGGGGGGGGGTGGGGGGGGGGGGGGGTGGGGGGGGGGGGGGGTGGGGGGGGGGGGGGGTGGGGGGGGGGGGGGGTGGGGGGGGGGGGGGGTGGGGGGGGGGGGGGGTGGGGGGGGGGGGGGGTGGGGGGGGGGGGGGGTGGGGGGGGGGGGGGGTGGGGGGGGGGGGGGGTGGGGGGGGGGGGGGGTGGGGGGGGGGGGGGGTGGGGGGGGGGGGGGGTGGGGGGGGGGGGGGGTGGGGGGGGGGGGGGGTGGGGGGGGGGGGGGGTGGGGGGGGGGGGGGGTGGGGGGGGGGGGGGGTGGGGGGGGGGGGGGGTGGGGGGGGGGGGGGGTGGGGGGGGGGGGGGGTGGGGGGGGGGGGGGGTGGGGGGGGGGGGGGGTGGGGGGGGGGGGGGGTGGGGGGGGGGGGGGGTGGGGGGGGGGGGGGGTGGGGGGGGGGGGGGGTGGGGGGGGGGGGGGGTGGGGGGGGGGGGGGGTGGGGGGGGGGGGGGGTGGGGGGGGGGGGGGGTGGGGGGGGGGGGGGGTGGGGGGGGGGGGGGGTGGGGGGGGGGGGGGGTGGGGGGGGGGGGGGGTGGGGGGGGGGGGGGGTGGGGGGGGGGGGGGGTGGGGGGGGGGGGGGGTGGGGGGGGGGGGGGGTGGGGGGGGGGGGGGGTGGGGGGGGGGGGGGGTGGGGGGGGGGGGGGGTGGGGGGGGGGGGGGGTGGGGGGGGGGGGGGGTGGGGGGGGGGGGGGGTGGGGGGGGGGGGGGGTGGGGGGGGGGGGGGGTGGGGGGGGGGGGGGGTGGGGGGGGGGGGGGGTGGGGGGGGGGGGGGGTGGGGGGGGGGGGGGGTGGGGGGGGGGGGGGGTGGGGGGGGGGGGGGGTGGGGGGGGGGGGGGGTGGGGGGGGGGGGGGGTGGGGGGGGGGGGGGGTGGGGGGGGGGGGGGGTGGGGGGGGGGGGGGGTGGGGGGGGGGGGGGGTGGGGGGGGGGGGGGGTGGGGGGGGGGGGGGGTGGGGGGGGGGGGGGGTGGGGGGGGGGGGGGGTGGGGGGGGGGGGGGGTGGGGGGGGGGGGGGGTGGGGGGGGGGGGGGGTGGGGGGGGGGGGGGGTGGGGGGGGGGGGGGGTGGGGGGGGGGGGGGGTGGGGGGGGGGGGGGGTGGGGGGGGGGGGGGGTGGGGGGGGGGGGGGGTGGGGGGGGGGGGGGGTGGGGGGGGGGGGGGGTGGGGGGGGGGGGGGGTGGGGGGGGGGGGGGGTGGGGGGGGGGGGGGGTGGGGGGGGGGGGGGGTGGGGGGGGGGGGGGGTGGGGGGGGGGGGGGGTGGGGGGGGGGGGGGGTGGGGGGGGGGGGGGGTGGGGGGGGGGGGGGGTGGGGGGGGGGGGGGGTGGGGGGGGGGGGGGGTGGGGGGGGGGGGGGGTGGGGGGGGGGGGGGGTGGGGGGGGGGGGGGGTGGGGGGGGGGGGGGGTGGGGGGGGGGGGGGGTGGGGGGGGGGGGGGGTGGGGGGGGGGGGGGGTGGGGGGGGGGGGGGGTGGGGGGGGGGGGGGGTGGGGGGGGGGGGGGGTGGGGGGGGGGGGGGGTGGGGGGGGGGGGGGGTGGGGGGGGGGGGGGGTGGGGGGGGGGGGGGGTGGGGGGGGGGGGGGGTGGGGGGGGGGGGGGGTGGGGGGGGGGGGGGGTGGGGGGGGGGGGGGGTGGGGGGGGGGGGGGGTGGGGGGGGGGGGGGGTGGGGGGGGGGGGGGGTGGGGGGGGGGGGGGGTGGGGGGGGGGGGGGGTGGGGGGGGGGGGGGGTGGGGGGGGGGGGGGGTGGGGGGGGGGGGGGGTGGGGGGGGGGGGGGGTGGGGGGGGGGGGGGGTGGGGGGGGGGGGGGGTGGGGGGGGGGGGGGGTGGGGGGGGGGGGGGGTGGGGGGGGGGGGGGGTGGGGGGGGGGGGGGGTGGGGGGGGGGGGGGGTGGGGGGGGGGGGGGGTGGGGGGGGGGGGGGGTGGGGGGGGGGGGGGGTGGGGGGGGGGGGGGGTGGGGGGGGGGGGGGGTGGGGGGGGGGGGGGGTGGGGGGGGGGGGGGGTGGGGGGGGGGGGGGGTGGGGGGGGGGGGGGGTGGGGGGGGGGGGGGGTGGGGGGGGGGGGGGGTGGGGGGGGGGGGGGGTGGGGGGGGGGGGGGGTGGGGGGGGGGGGGGGTGGGGGGGGGGGGGGGTGGGGGGGGGGGGGGGTGGGGGGGGGGGGGGGTGGGGGGGGGGGGGGGTGGGGGGGGGGGGGGGTGGGGGGGGGGGGGGGTGGGGGGGGGGGGGGGTGGGGGGGGGGGGGGGTGGGGGGGGGGGGGGGTGGGGGGGGGGGGGGGTGGGGGGGGGGGGGGGTGGGGGGGGGGGGGGGTGGGGGGGGGGGGGGGTGGGGGGGGGGGGGGGTGGGGGGGGGGGGGGGTGGGGGGGGGGGGGGGTGGGGGGGGGGGGGGGTGGGGGGGGGGGGGGGTGGGGGGGGGGGGGGGTGGGGGGGGGGGGGGGTGGGGGGGGGGGGGGGTGGGGGGGGGGGGGGGTGGGGGGGGGGGGGGGTGGGGGGGGGGGGGGGTGGGGGGGGGGGGGGGTGGGGGGGGGGGGGGGTGGGGGGGGGGGGGGGTGGGGGGGGGGGGGGGTGGGGGGGGGGGGGGGTGGGGGGGGGGGGGGGTGGGGGGGGGGGGGGGTGGGGGGGGGGGGGGGTGGGGGGGGGGGGGGGTGGGGGGGGGGGGGGGTGGGGGGGGGGGGGGGTGGGGGGGGGGGGGGGTGGGGGGGGGGGGGGGTGGGGGGGGGGGGGGGTGGGGGGGGGGGGGGGTGGGGGGGGGGGGGGGTGGGGGGGGGGGGGGGTGGGGGGGGGGGGGGGTGGGGGGGGGGGGGGGTGGGGGGGGGGGGGGGTGGGGGGGGGGGGGGGTGGGGGGGGGGGGGGGTGGGGGGGGGGGGGGGTGGGGGGGGGGGGGGGTGGGGGGGGGGGGGGGTGGGGGGGGGGGGGGGTGGGGGGGGGGGGGGGTGGGGGGGGGGGGGGGTGGGGGGGGGGGGGGGTGGGGGGGGGGGGGGGTGGGGGGGGGGGGGGGTGGGGGGGGGGGGGGGTGGGGGGGGGGGGGGGTGGGGGGGGGGGGGGGTGGGGGGGGGGGGGGGTGGGGGGGGGGGGGGGTGGGGGGGGGGGGGGGTGGGGGGGGGGGGGGGTGGGGGGGGGGGGGGGTGGGGGGGGGGGGGGGTGGGGGGGGGGGGGGGTGGGGGGGGGGGGGGGTGGGGGGGGGGGGGGGTGGGGGGGGGGGGGGGTGGGGGGGGGGGGGGGTGGGGGGGGGGGGGGGTGGGGGGGGGGGGGGGTGGGGGGGGGGGGGGGTGGGGGGGGGGGGGGGTGGGGGGGGGGGGGGGTGGGGGGGGGGGGGGGTGGGGGGGGGGGGGGGTGGGGGGGGGGGGGGGTGGGGGGGGGGGGGGGTGGGGGGGGGGGGGGGTGGGGGGGGGGGGGGGTGGGGGGGGGGGGGGGTGGGGGGGGGGGGGGGTGGGGGGGGGGGGGGGTGGGGGGGGGGGGGGGTGGGGGGGGGGGGGGGTGGGGGGGGGGGGGGGTGGGGGGGGGGGGGGGTGGGGGGGGGGGGGGGTGGGGGGGGGGGGGGGTGGGGGGGGGGGGGGGTGGGGGGGGGGGGGGGTGGGGGGGGGGGGGGGTGGGGGGGGGGGGGGGTGGGGGGGGGGGGGGGTGGGGGGGGGGGGGGGTGGGGGGGGGGGGGGGTGGGGGGGGGGGGGGGTGGGGGGGGGGGGGGGTGGGGGGGGGGGGGGGTGGGGGGGGGGGGGGGTGGGGGGGGGGGGGGGTGGGGGGGGGGGGGGGTGGGGGGGGGGGGGGGTGGGGGGGGGGGGGGGTGGGGGGGGGGGGGGGTGGGGGGGGGGGGGGGTGGGGGGGGGGGGGGGTGGGGGGGGGGGGGGGTGGGGGGGGGGGGGGGTGGGGGGGGGGGGGGGTGGGGGGGGGGGGGGGTGGGGGGGGGGGGGGGTGGGGGGGGGGGGGGGTGGGGGGGGGGGGGGGTGGGGGGGGGGGGGGGTGGGGGGGGGGGGGGGTGGGGGGGGGGGGGGGTGGGGGGGGGGGGGGGTGGGGGGGGGGGGGGGTGGGGGGGGGGGGGGGTGGGGGGGGGGGGGGGTGGGGGGGGGGGGGGGTGGGGGGGGGGGGGGGTGGGGGGGGGGGGGGGTGGGGGGGGGGGGGGGTGGGGGGGGGGGGGGGTGGGGGGGGGGGGGGGTGGGGGGGGGGGGGGGTGGGGGGGGGGGGGGGTGGGGGGGGGGGGGGGTGGGGGGGGGGGGGGGTGGGGGGGGGGGGGGGTGGGGGGGGGGGGGGGTGGGGGGGGGGGGGGGTGGGGGGGGGGGGGGGTGGGGGGGGGGGGGGGTGGGGGGGGGGGGGGGTGGGGGGGGGGGGGGGTGGGGGGGGGGGGGGGTGGGGGGGGGGGGGGGTGGGGGGGGGGGGGGGTGGGGGGGGGGGGGGGTGGGGGGGGGGGGGGGTGGGGGGGGGGGGGGGTGGGGGGGGGGGGGGGTGGGGGGGGGGGGGGGTGGGGGGGGGGGGGGGTGGGGGGGGGGGGGGGTGGGGGGGGGGGGGGGTGGGGGGGGGGGGGGGTGGGGGGGGGGGGGGGTGGGGGGGGGGGGGGGTGGGGGGGGGGGGGGGTGGGGGGGGGGGGGGGTGGGGGGGGGGGGGGGTGGGGGGGGGGGGGGGTGGGGGGGGGGGGGGGTGGGGGGGGGGGGGGGTGGGGGGGGGGGGGGGTGGGGGGGGGGGGGGGTGGGGGGGGGGGGGGGTGGGGGGGGGGGGGGGTGGGGGGGGGGGGGGGTGGGGGGGGGGGGGGGTGGGGGGGGGGGGGGGTGGGGGGGGGGGGGGGTGGGGGGGGGGGGGGGTGGGGGGGGGGGGGGGTGGGGGGGGGGGGGGGTGGGGGGGGGGGGGGGTGGGGGGGGGGGGGGGTGGGGGGGGGGGGGGGTGGGGGGGGGGGGGGGTGGGGGGGGGGGGGGGTGGGGGGGGGGGGGGGTGGGGGGGGGGGGGGGTGGGGGGGGGGGGGGGTGGGGGGGGGGGGGGGTGGGGGGGGGGGGGGGTGGGGGGGGGGGGGGGTGGGGGGGGGGGGGGGTGGGGGGGGGGGGGGGTGGGGGGGGGGGGGGGTGGGGGGGGGGGGGGGTGGGGGGGGGGGGGGGTGGGGGGGGGGGGGGGTGGGGGGGGGGGGGGGTGGGGGGGGGGGGGGGTGGGGGGGGGGGGGGGTGGGGGGGGGGGGGGGTGGGGGGGGGGGGGGGTGGGGGGGGGGGGGGGTGGGGGGGGGGGGGGGTGGGGGGGGGGGGGGGTGGGGGGGGGGGGGGGTGGGGGGGGGGGGGGGTGGGGGGGGGGGGGGGTGGGGGGGGGGGGGGGTGGGGGGGGGGGGGGGTGGGGGGGGGGGGGGGTGGGGGGGGGGGGGGGTGGGGGGGGGGGGGGGTGGGGGGGGGGGGGGGTGGGGGGGGGGGGGGGTGGGGGGGGGGGGGGGTGGGGGGGGGGGGGGGTGGGGGGGGGGGGGGGTGGGGGGGGGGGGGGGTGGGGGGGGGGGGGGGTGGGGGGGGGGGGGGGTGGGGGGGGGGGGGGGTGGGGGGGGGGGGGGGTGGGGGGGGGGGGGGGTGGGGGGGGGGGGGGGTGGGGGGGGGGGGGGGTGGGGGGGGGGGGGGGTGGGGGGGGGGGGGGGTGGGGGGGGGGGGGGGTGGGGGGGGGGGGGGGTGGGGGGGGGGGGGGGTGGGGGGGGGGGGGGGTGGGGGGGGGGGGGGGTGGGGGGGGGGGGGGGTGGGGGGGGGGGGGGGTGGGGGGGGGGGGGGGTGGGGGGGGGGGGGGGTGGGGGGGGGGGGGGGTGGGGGGGGGGGGGGGTGGGGGGGGGGGGGGGTGGGGGGGGGGGGGGGTGGGGGGGGGGGGGGGTGGGGGGGGGGGGGGGTGGGGGGGGGGGGGGGTGGGGGGGGGGGGGGGTGGGGGGGGGGGGGGGTGGGGGGGGGGGGGGGTGGGGGGGGGGGGGGGTGGGGGGGGGGGGGGGTGGGGGGGGGGGGGGGTGGGGGGGGGGGGGGGTGGGGGGGGGGGGGGGTGGGGGGGGGGGGGGGTGGGGGGGGGGGGGGGTGGGGGGGGGGGGGGGTGGGGGGGGGGGGGGGTGGGGGGGGGGGGGGGTGGGGGGGGGGGGGGGTGGGGGGGGGGGGGGGTGGGGGGGGGGGGGGGTGGGGGGGGGGGGGGGTGGGGGGGGGGGGGGGTGGGGGGGGGGGGGGGTGGGGGGGGGGGGGGGTGGGGGGGGGGGGGGGTGGGGGGGGGGGGGGGTGGGGGGGGGGGGGGGTGGGGGGGGGGGGGGGTGGGGGGGGGGGGGGGTGGGGGGGGGGGGGGGTGGGGGGGGGGGGGGGTGGGGGGGGGGGGGGGTGGGGGGGGGGGGGGGTGGGGGGGGGGGGGGGTGGGGGGGGGGGGGGGTGGGGGGGGGGGGGGGTGGGGGGGGGGGGGGGTGGGGGGGGGGGGGGGTGGGGGGGGGGGGGGGTGGGGGGGGGGGGGGGTGGGGGGGGGGGGGGGTGGGGGGGGGGGGGGGTGGGGGGGGGGGGGGGTGGGGGGGGGGGGGGGTGGGGGGGGGGGGGGGTGGGGGGGGGGGGGGGTGGGGGGGGGGGGGGGTGGGGGGGGGGGGGGGTGGGGGGGGGGGGGGGTGGGGGGGGGGGGGGGTGGGGGGGGGGGGGGGTGGGGGGGGGGGGGGGTGGGGGGGGGGGGGGGTGGGGGGGGGGGGGGGTGGGGGGGGGGGGGGGTGGGGGGGGGGGGGGGTGGGGGGGGGGGGGGGTGGGGGGGGGGGGGGGTGGGGGGGGGGGGGGGTGGGGGGGGGGGGGGGTGGGGGGGGGGGGGGGTGGGGGGGGGGGGGGGTGGGGGGGGGGGGGGGTGGGGGGGGGGGGGGGTGGGGGGGGGGGGGGGTGGGGGGGGGGGGGGGTGGGGGGGGGGGGGGGTGGGGGGGGGGGGGGGTGGGGGGGGGGGGGGGTGGGGGGGGGGGGGGGTGGGGGGGGGGGGGGGTGGGGGGGGGGGGGGGTGGGGGGGGGGGGGGGTGGGGGGGGGGGGGGGTGGGGGGGGGGGGGGGTGGGGGGGGGGGGGGGTGGGGGGGGGGGGGGGTGGGGGGGGGGGGGGGTGGGGGGGGGGGGGGGTGGGGGGGGGGGGGGGTGGGGGGGGGGGGGGGTGGGGGGGGGGGGGGGTGGGGGGGGGGGGGGGTGGGGGGGGGGGGGGGTGGGGGGGGGGGGGGGTGGGGGGGGGGGGGGGTGGGGGGGGGGGGGGGTGGGGGGGGGGGGGGGTGGGGGGGGGGGGGGGTGGGGGGGGGGGGGGGTGGGGGGGGGGGGGGGTGGGGGGGGGGGGGGGTGGGGGGGGGGGGGGGTGGGGGGGGGGGGGGGTGGGGGGGGGGGGGGGTGGGGGGGGGGGGGGGTGGGGGGGGGGGGGGGTGGGGGGGGGGGGGGGTGGGGGGGGGGGGGGGTGGGGGGGGGGGGGGGTGGGGGGGGGGGGGGGTGGGGGGGGGGGGGGGTGGGGGGGGGGGGGGGTGGGGGGGGGGGGGGGTGGGGGGGGGGGGGGGTGGGGGGGGGGGGGGGTGGGGGGGGGGGGGGGTGGGGGGGGGGGGGGGTGGGGGGGGGGGGGGGTGGGGGGGGGGGGGGGTGGGGGGGGGGGGGGGTGGGGGGGGGGGGGGGTGGGGGGGGGGGGGGGTGGGGGGGGGGGGGGGTGGGGGGGGGGGGGGGTGGGGGGGGGGGGGGGTGGGGGGGGGGGGGGGTGGGGGGGGGGGGGGGTGGGGGGGGGGGGGGGTGGGGGGGGGGGGGGGTGGGGGGGGGGGGGGGTGGGGGGGGGGGGGGGTGGGGGGGGGGGGGGGTGGGGGGGGGGGGGGGTGGGGGGGGGGGGGGGTGGGGGGGGGGGGGGGTGGGGGGGGGGGGGGGTGGGGGGGGGGGGGGGTGGGGGGGGGGGGGGGTGGGGGGGGGGGGGGGTGGGGGGGGGGGGGGGTGGGGGGGGGGGGGGGTGGGGGGGGGGGGGGGTGGGGGGGGGGGGGGGTGGGGGGGGGGGGGGGTGGGGGGGGGGGGGGGTGGGGGGGGGGGGGGGTGGGGGGGGGGGGGGGTGGGGGGGGGGGGGGGTGGGGGGGGGGGGGGGTGGGGGGGGGGGGGGGTGGGGGGGGGGGGGGGTGGGGGGGGGGGGGGGTGGGGGGGGGGGGGGGTGGGGGGGGGGGGGGGTGGGGGGGGGGGGGGGTGGGGGGGGGGGGGGGTGGGGGGGGGGGGGGGTGGGGGGGGGGGGGGGTGGGGGGGGGGGGGGGTGGGGGGGGGGGGGGGTGGGGGGGGGGGGGGGTGGGGGGGGGGGGGGGTGGGGGGGGGGGGGGGTGGGGGGGGGGGGGGGTGGGGGGGGGGGGGGGTGGGGGGGGGGGGGGGTGGGGGGGGGGGGGGGTGGGGGGGGGGGGGGGTGGGGGGGGGGGGGGGTGGGGGGGGGGGGGGGTGGGGGGGGGGGGGGGTGGGGGGGGGGGGGGGTGGGGGGGGGGGGGGGTGGGGGGGGGGGGGGGTGGGGGGGGGGGGGGGTGGGGGGGGGGGGGGGTGGGGGGGGGGGGGGGTGGGGGGGGGGGGGGGTGGGGGGGGGGGGGGGTGGGGGGGGGGGGGGGTGGGGGGGGGGGGGGGTGGGGGGGGGGGGGGGTGGGGGGGGGGGGGGGTGGGGGGGGGGGGGGGTGGGGGGGGGGGGGGGTGGGGGGGGGGGGGGGTGGGGGGGGGGGGGGGGGGGGGGGGGGGGGGGTGGGGGGGGGGGGGGGTGGGGGGGGGGGGGGGTGGGTGGGGAAGGGGGGGGTGGGGGGGGGGGGGGGTGGGGGGGGGGGGGGGAGGGGGGGGGCGGGGGGGGGGGGGGGGGGGGGGGCGGGGGGGGGGGGGCGGGGGGGGGGGGGGGTGGGGGGGGGGGGGGGGGGGGGGGGGCGGGGGGGGGTCGGGGGGGTGGGGGGGCCGGGGGGGGCGGGCGGGGGGGGGGCGGGGGGGGGGGGGGGGGCGGGGGTGGGGTGGGGGGGGGGTGGGGGGAAGCGACCAGCGTCTCTTCGAGGAACCCTTGAGAAGTTTCAAAGGGCGGTTCCCCGAAGACACTGCTCTGGAGGCCCTCTGTGCCAGCAACGTCCTTGGGGCAAAGAACCGTTTAGTGATTCCACTTTCCTGTTTTTGCTCTTTATTTCAAGAGGAATGACTCATCCTGACCCAGGCAGCGTGATGCTGATGCTTCCACTACTCCAAGGTGGAGACATCACGTTGGAAGCGATCTCTTTACGGCCAAGGCCAACGGCAGAGAAACCGGGAACGTTTTCCATATCATTCCAGGCGCTTCGCTTTTACACTTCCCCCTCATCCGCTTGGACAGACGTTCTTTCCCCTCCTTGAAGGCTGGCTCGGAGAACACAACAATACGAGATGCTCTCCTCGCCTGGAATCCGAGGAATGCAGTCTCTCACCCTCTTGAGAGCTGGAAAAACAAAACACACATAAAACTATGGAACGGATTTCTCTTCAAGGAAACCAAAAAGCTTGGAATTCCGAGTGCTTTCTGAACCCTCTTGAAGGCAGCTGAGAATGATAACACTTGGGGATCCACCAGGGTTCTTAGAGATCTTGGCATAGGTGGAGCCAGAATCAAAGATCCCAGAGACTGCAGTGGGCTGGGAAATTTGTGGAATTTTTTTGGCAGCAGGGTTTGGCGACAGGAAGGATTTCAGTAAGATATAATGCCATAAAGGACGATTTCCCACTGGCGATTAATCCTGGGATAGTCACCCGAAATATCCAAGTTTCCTCGTGATCTCCCCACTGCTAAACTGCAGAACACAGATCAGACCCATTTCTGGTGCCCCCCCTACCCCTTATCATGGGATTTTCCTGGACCTGCTTGTATATGCACCTTTTTGAAGAAAACACTCAAATGGGAGCTAATAGGAGATGGGGCCGACACATTTGAGGGTCCATAACTTTGGCCCCCATGAATCAAACTTCACCAAAACTGGTTGGTATCATCATCAGAGTCTCCTACTGATACCATCCAGGTTTTGTAAAGTTTGGCCTAGGGGGTTCAAATCTATGGACTCCCAAAGGGGGTGCCCCATGCCCCATTGTTTCCAAAGGGAGCTAATAAGAGATGAAGACTACACATTTGAGGGTCCGTAACTTTGGCCCCCATGAATCAAACTTCGCCAAACCTGGGTGGTATTATCAGTAGAGTCTCCTACTGATACCACCCAGGTTTTTTAAAGTTTGGCCTAGGGGGTCCAAATCTATGGACTCCCAAAGGGGGTGCCCCATGCCCCATTGTTTCCAAAGGGAGCTAATAAGAGATGGGGGCTACACATTTGAGGGTCCATAACTTTGGCCCCCATGAACCAAACCTCACCAAACCTGGGTGGTATCATCATCAGAGTCTCCTACTGATACCACCAAGGTTTTGTAAAGTTTGGCCTAGGGTGTCCAAAGCTATGGACTCCCAAAGGGGGTGCCCCCTTCTCCGTTGTTTCCAATGGGAGATAATAGGAGATGGGGGCTACACATTTGAGGGTCCATGCCTTTGGCCCCCATGAACCAAACCTCACCAAACCTGGGTGGTATCATCAGGAGGGACTCCTAAAGATACTCTGACATTTTGGTGCTGCTAGCTTAGCAATTGCACCCCTGACAGCAGGCACACACACACACCCCCACACACAAGGGGCAGGCCTAGTCGTCTTCACTAGAAACATGCCGCAGTGAGGATGTTGGAACCTGGATGAAAAGGTGCCGATTCTTTTGAAACTTGGTTGAATCTGGATTAAATTTTCAGTGGGGAATCAGCCAGAGTCTATCCTTCAAAGTAGACATTTTATCCAGGGGAGCCAATATCTGTCATCTGGAAGTCAGCTATAATTTCAGCGGAATTCCAGGTCCCATCTCTAAGCTCACCATGATAGAAGTATGGGGAGAAATGCACCAATAGACAAACTTAACATAGCTCTGCACCAACTCATGTTTCAAGCACCGCTGTGTTGTGCATTTATAAATATGAAAGATTCTTAAGCTTCCCAACAACCATTTAAAGTCTTGTCCCACAAACTTTTATGTGAGGCAAAACAAAAACGGATGAATAATCTCCTATATTTGGCGAAGCGCAATCTTGAATAACAACTCCTCAACAACATGGAACGTACAACTTAGCACCAGTATGCATCAAAGAATCCACTCACAATGTCATAGCAGCGAAGAAATGGAAGTAAAATATAGCCTTCCAATGGTACCCCGTAATTTAAAGGAATCTCGCTCTACTAATTGAGCTACGGGATTCCAAGCCCTTAATTTCAGGCTGTTGTGCAGGCTTTTATGGACAGATCTATATTAAGTTTACCCATATTGCTCCTGTGCTCCATTTGCTGTCACAACAGCCCTGTGAGGTAGGCCAGGGTGAACAACTGATGTCACTCAGTGAACTTCACAGCGGACTGGGGATTTGAATACAGATGTCCTAGATTTTCACCAACCCTGATTGACCAAGAATCCACCCCAGAATTCATAGTGCGAATTCTCATTCTCAAGGCCAAACACTCGTTCGTTCGTTCGTTCGTTCGTTCGTTCGTTCGTTCGTTCGTTCGTTCGTTCGTTCGTTCGTTCGTTCGTTCGTTCGTTCGTTCCCTTTATTAGGCATAGGACCAAAGACTTGTTTAAGAGGACTAATCATGTATTTTCTCTGTAAACTTTCCACCGGATTTCTGTCTATATAGCTGTTTGGTCAGAGGGGCATTGCCCCAAACTTCCGATGTTCTGCTGCAGCAAACTCCAGGTCAAAGAGCTGTCGAAAATGCTAACAGCCATCGAGGGAAATAAAAACAGCTGCCAACAGACGTTTCATTTTATCTGCCCTCTTTAAAATAATCGTTCCAGAGTTAATATTCTCACAAAGGAGTCGGTTGCGAGGGCTATAAACAGAAGCTCCCTTTGTCAAAGGCTTTCACGGCCGGATTCAACTGGTTCTTGTGGGTTTTCCGGGCTGCGTGGCCGTGGTCTGGTGGATCTCGTTCCTAACGTTTCGCCTGCATCTGGGGCCGGCATCTTCAGAGGTGCATCACAGAGGGAAGCCTGTTACACACTGTGTCCAGAGAGAAGGAAATGTTGGGGTATATATTGTCCATGTCCAAGGGTGGGGAACCAATCATTAAATGTTTGGGTGGAACTTGTTATGCAAAGATGTGGTTGAATCACTCCTTAGACTGATAAGCCCCACCCGCAATACAATACTATCGATACTTTCAATGCCAGCCACAGATGCAGGCGAAACGTTAGGAACAAGATCCACCAGACCACGGCCACACAGCCCGGAAAAACCCACCAGAACCAAAAGCTCCCTTTATCGTTATTAGGGTTTTGGGTTTTTTTTTGGTGTTTACGAGATGGACCAAAAGGGTCAAGAGACACGCCGAGCAAAAACAATTTCAGTCCTTGCAAGCAGGGATTTGAACTGGTGCCTTAGCATTTTACCCTGTTGGCGTTCCCGGGGTCCTTGTTCTTGCGTCAGGGTGTTTTCTGGAACTGTTTTACTTATTTTATTTATTTATTTATGGGTTTTTTATACCGCTCTACCCCCGGAGGGCTCTGAGCGGTGTACAACATAACTTCCTCTACACAGTGTGCAATAACCCATATAGACAACCCCATTAAAATTAGATTAAAACACGGCTGAGGGGGGATATGATTGAAGTCTATAAAATTATGCATGGGGTAGAAAGTGTTGACAGAGAGAATTTTTTCTCTCTTTCTCACAATACTAGAACCAGGGGGCATTCATTGAAAATGCTGGGGGGAAGAATTAGGACTAATCAAAGGAAATACTTCTTCACGCAACGTGTGATTGGTGTTTGGAATATGCTGCCACAGGAGGGGGTGATGGCCACTCACCTGGATAGCTTTAAAAGGGGCTTGGACAGATTGATGGAGGAGAAGTCGATTTATGGCTCCCAATCTTGATCCTCTTTAATCTGAGATTGCAAATGCCTTAGCAGACCAGGTGCTCAGGAGCAGCAGCAGCAGCAGAAGGCCATTGCTTTCACACCCTGCACGTGAGCTCCCAATGGCACCTGGTGGGCCGCTGCGAGTAGCAGAGAGCTGGACTAGATGGACTCTGGTCTGATCCAGCTGGCTTGTTCTTATGTTCTTATGTTCTTATGTTCTTAGCGATAAAATTAACAAAGATGACATCCCACAACACCCCAATGAAAACCTTCCCAGAGGGGGGAAGCAAAGCAAAACAAAAAGTGGGCCCCATAGATGCTCATGGGAACTCCGAACTGGAGGAATAAAAGGGGGGAACTCTCAGCGACTGGACACTCCAAAAGCCCAGCGGAACAACTCAGTCTTACAGGCCCTGCGGGATTCACCAAGGTCCCGCAGGGCCCGGACGGCTGGAGGGAGAGCGTTCCACCAGGCCGGGGCCAGGGCTGGTCAGCATCAAGTTTTCTCTTGGCTGCCTGGAAGTGGCGGTAAAAGACACGGGTGTGGAAGGAACCCTTCAAGCCGGTCATGGCTTGGAAACGTTATCCAGGGCTGACATATTCTCGAATGGTTGAAAGGTCACAGCGTTGCTGATAAAGGATCTTTCGCAAAACATCTGGAAAACAGCGGCAGACGCTCAAGAGCAGCTGGAATACATGCTTCGGGTGGTTTCGGGCAACCGTTAAGCAGCCTATCCTTTTAGTATTATTTTAATTCAAAATGGCTGCCCTGGTTGACCTTCAGTTACACATTGAAGGCTCATGTGCTGGAGAGGTAGCTGCTGCCAAAGCAACATTTTTTGAGAAATCTGCATGATTGAATCTCCAATACCCGATCAGAAGACTTGCGGGACAAAAACCTGGGCAACGTGGTGTAGTGGTTAAGGGCAGGTGGATTCTAATCTGGAGAACCAGGTTTGATTCCCCTCTCCTCCACCTGAGTGGCAGAGGCTTATCTGGTGAACCGGATGTGTTTCCGCACTCCTACATTCCTGCTGGGTGACCTTGGGCCAGTCACAGTTCTTGGGAACTCTCTCAGTTTCACCTACCTCACAAGGTGTCTGTTGTGGGGAGAGGAAGGGAAAGGAGCTTGGGAGCCCCCTTGAGTCTCCTTACCGGAGAGGAAGGTGGGGTATCAATCCAAACTCCTCCTCCTCCTCCTCCTCCTCCCCTCCTCCTCCTCCTCCTCCTCCTCCTTCTTCTTCTTCTTCTTCCCACTTTTAAAAGACACTTGGTGGGCATCAATAAAGATACAACCCTAGTTTTTCGCAGCTGACCAGACATATGCTTTACGCACAGTGTAAGGGTAACTAGAGTAGGAGGAGCTGAAGGGAACCAGTTGCTGGGCCAGGCAGTGATGAGTTAATACTCCCTGCAGGAAACATTGTGCCGTGCGTACTGCTTGCCAGAGATAATTTGAGATGGGCCAGCCAAACACACGAAGGCGTTGCCACCTTTCCCTTCTCTCCAACTGGAGACAAAATCTTGCTGAGGTCATCGGGGCGCAGTTGGCTAGCCAGACGAGGCAGAAGAAGCCGTTTGGTTGCTGCTGCTGCTGCTGCTGCTGCTGCTGCTGTGTGAGAACTGGTGAGCATGCAGAGGGGCAACAAACTGAGAACATGCTGAGAGGTAGTCTATTCTCACAAGTGGTCGAACCAATCAGGGATGACATATACTCACGAGTCAGCCTAGCCAAATGGTGATCACATCTTCTCACCAGCCAACCAGGGGTTATCTGTGCTCACAAGTGATCCAAGCCCGTCAAAGATAACGTATTCCAATGAGCGAGTCTGGCCAAATATCGATTATATATTCTCACATGTGATCCCAGCCAACCAGGGATCATCTATACCAAGGGTCTGCAACCCGCGGCTCTCCAGATGTTCATGGGCTACAAATCCCATCAGCCCCTGCCAGCATGTCCAATTGGCCATGCTGGCAGGGGCTGATGGGAATTGTAGTCCATGAACATCTGGAGAGCCACAGCTTGCAGACCACTGATCTATACTCACAAATGATCCCAGCCTGTCAGAGATGAGACATACCCACGAGTGCGTCTAGCAAATGGTGATCACATATTCTCATGAGCGATCGTAGCCTATTGGGGATCAGCAAATGGGATGATACGGAGGTAACACAGAACTGGAGAGAGATGACTACATGCTGGTATCAGAACGGACCCACACTTTCCTGCCTTCTCCGTGCAAAACTGTCTGCTTCAAGCTTCCTTCCTTTATTCAGCTCAGGCTACTGCTATTCGCTTTTCACAGAAAGAGTGCAGGAGTGTAACGAGGCAAACTGGAGCCCTGGGCAAAACCTGAGTTGGATGCCCCCCCCACCCATGGGCAGCCACCCCACCACGACCAAAAACCTGGTGGTCATTGGTGCCTGCAGGGGGTGCATTTTAGACATATCGCCACCAAAATTTCAGCGTATCATCAGGAGACTGTCCTTATGCTACCCGAGTTTGAGATTGCAGTTTGGGGACTTCAGCGGAGGACAAAGGTACGCGGACCTCTCAGTAGCCCCGTCTCCTTATGCTCAAACCATTGGAAACAATGGGGATGGGGGCACTCTCTTTGCGGGAGTCTATAACTTTGGACTCCCTGGAACCAAAACTGGGAAACCAAACTTTGGTGAGCTTATAAGGCAAGATCTCCTGATGATACGTTGAAACGCAGGTGCTGTATAACTTAGTCAAAACTGCGCTAAGCCTGCATGCCAAAAACGAAAAATCGCTGCTAAAATGCACCCCCAAACAAACCCTGCATTTTTGGTGCCCCGCACAAGGTGATGCTCTGGGCAGCTGCCCACCTTGCCCAATGGGCATTACGCCCCTGGCCTGGTGACTCGTTCAAGGGCCTTCCTGCTGGTATTTTCTTGCAAGAGTCAGTCACGCTTCAATCATGAAAGGGTTAACTGTGCATATGTTAACATGTTGCTGAGGTCACTGTTTTACGACCAGTCTATTGATTAGCTAGTGGTCAGCTAGTGAGACGTTGCTTGCATGCTAGTGGTCACGTAGTCAGAGGCTATAGAGTTAAGCCTGCGTTCTTTGTTTGAGCAGATAGTATAGCCACGATGTGACCTCACGAGATAGCAGCAGGTAACCAAGTGTAATAACATAGGAAGGTATCGCATTTCTTGTTTTTACACACGTAACCCCTCCCTACTAGTTAGTAAACTTTTATATACAAGCAACCAGTGGTGGGAGTCAAATAATTTAACAACCGGTTCCGGTGGTGGGAATTCAAATAATTTAACAACTGATTATTTACAAGAAGAAGAAGAAGAAGAAGAAGAAGAAGAAGAAGAAGAAGAAGAAGAAGAAGAAGAAGAAGAAGAAGAGGAAGAAGAAGAAGAAGAAGAAGAAGAAGAAGCACACAAGAAGAAGAGGAGAAGGAGGAGGGAGGAGGCGGAGTTTGGATTTATCTCCCCCCTTTCTGCTCCTAGCTGGTAGACTCAAAAAGGAGCTTAATAATCTTCTCTTTGCCCCTCCCTCACAAACAAACACCCTGTGAGGTGGGAGAAGGCTGAAGGGAGCTCCCGAGAAGCTGTGACTCAGCCCCGGTAAGGTCACCCCAGCTGGCATGTGGGCTGCACAGGCTAATCTGAATTCCCCCTGAGATAAGCCTCCACAGCCTCCAGGCGGCAGAGCTGGGAATCAAAACGTCCAGTTCCTTCCAGATTAGATACATGAAGCTCCTAAGCTTCATACGCTCGGCACCTGCTTGCCCCAAGCACCATTCGCCATGCAGAATAACCGATTCTGGTCGGGAAATGCGGTGCTAAACTGGCTTGAATCCCACCACTGTAAGCAACTTCCGGAGAATCATGTTCCAACTGTGCCGTGCCACTCTTGGCTTTTCCCCCCCACACCTACCCATTGCATTCCAGGCCAAAGTGGGATCGGAACCCAGGCCAAAGTTGTACACCTGGGCTTCTCTTGCTTACAATGTGTCACCTGAGTTGTAAACAGCGAAAGACTCTGTTCCCACTTGCCTCCGAGCCACTAGATCAGGAAGCAGAGCCGAAATGCCCTTTGTCCCTCGGGGGAAGGGTGTTTTCTGGGCTGAATCATAGCTGCCTGCCTCTGATCTCCAGCTGTGAATCGCTCACATGACTCAGAGAGAAAATTATGGTCTGGCCTCTGGGAGAACAGCCACAGACAGGGGAGGCCTGGGTGGAACTCAGACCTCGTTCTCCTTGACGCACCCAACCTGGGTCTGAGCTGTAGCATGCAGAAGTCTCAAGTGACTGGAAGCTGTTCCTTCCCCCCTTCCTCGAAGAAATCATTGCACTTGGAAAACGAGCATGTCAGGGACCCAAGATCTGATTTCTATACATCAGCAATTTGGATAGGATGTGGTTCCATGACATCAGAGGTCCCCCAGCCATTTGTCTGCCAATCAGGGATCATCTCCTCTGATCCCAGCCAATCAGGGATCACATATACTCCTAACTGAGCCTAGCAAACGGTGCTCACATATTCTCATGAGCCTGTTGGGGGATCAGCAAATATGGATATTCTGACACAGCATCACGGGCACAGCCACAAAATGGCTGCCACGTGGGGGCGGAGCCAGCTGCAAAATGGCCACTGCAGTGTAGCGTCACTCACACAGTTAAGAAACTCAGGCCCTCCGGGGGATCATGGACTACAATTCCCATCAGCCCATGCCAGCAGGGCCACTCACACAGTTAAGAAACTCAGGCCCTACGGGGGATCATGGACTACAATTCCCATCAGCCCATGCCAGCAGGGCCAATTGGTCATGCTAGCAGGGGCTGCTGGGAATGGTAGTCCATGAACATCTGGAGGGCCTGAGTTTGACACCTATGTGTGTGCTGTGAAGGCAGCTGCTTCCAAGGCAACGTTTTAAAACTGCCTGTTCTGTACCTCAAATCACCAGCAGCCAATCAGAAGCCTTTGTGGGCAAAAGCCCTGCTTGGGGCCGCCTACTTAAAAAAAAAACACCTGGCAGGCACCATGTTGAGGAACTGAGTGGAAGGACCCCCACTTTCAGCCTGACATGGTACATCCCAGGCTTTCAAGTCAGAAGGATGATTTATGCCTGTCTACCAATCTTGATCCTCCTTGATGTGAGGTTGCAAATACCTTAGCAGGTAGTGTGCACACTACCTGTATTGCTTAATAAACCCTGTTCAAAGGAGAGCCATAATGCTCGCCAGGTTTAATGTTATGCCTTCTGCCTTGTTACATGGCAGATTTAATAAGCAAGAAAAGGCTAAAAGATTGTGCCTATGTAACGATGGCTCAGTTGAATCTCTGGCCCATCAATTACTTCACTGTCTCAGATTCAAGGAAATCAGATCCAAGTATGTGAATCTCACTCCTTTACATTTACCCCATCTCCCCGATTTATTTAGATTGCACTACTTGTTGGAGAACCCTGATCCTTCTCTCTGTATGATAGTGGCAGACTTTCTCCTGGAAATTACTAAACGCCAGTAGATTTCCTTCCGATCCTAACTTTATGTAGCATATACTGCTTGTAATTGTATATGCTTTTTAATCTGTTTTTATTATTGTTGTACTGTTGTCTATGCCAATAAAGGCTTGCTTACAAATGCCTTAGCAGACCAGGTGCTCGGGAGCAGCAGCAGCAGCAGGCCTTTTCTTTCACAGCCTGCAGGTGAGCTCCCAAAGGCACCTGGTGGGCCACTGCGAGTAGCAGCAGAGTGCTGGACTAGATGGACTCTGGTCTGATCCAGCAAGGCTCTTTCTTATGTTCTTGTGACCACCAGTTCACCAAGAGGAACCCAAGAATCTGGTGTTCCATGTGACCGACGTCTTTCTCTCCCGTCAAACGGCGGCCTGTCTTAGTTCTGCGTTAGCCGCTGACCCCTTGGCAGAGGAAGAGACGGCAAAGGGAAGCCCCTACAAGACCCCTGTGCTCCGAAGTCTCTGTCACGCATCTGAACGTCGGGGCATGGCCGGTCCCTGGAAACAAACAACCTATTGATCATGCAGCCGACCTGCGGGACCTCCTTTCCCAGAATCCTCTCCTTCTCCTCCTGTTGTACCCCCCATGCCTCCTCCTTTTATCAATAGGCTCTGAAAGAGGACATAGGGCCCCTTCTCTGACATATGAATAGGAGTGTAGCAAGCAGAGAGAGAGAGAGAGAGACTTCTTTTAGATTCAACACAAAGTGACTATGGGGCACATTGATCCATTGTATTTATTGCATGCCCGCGGCAGAGTATAATCCCACAAACTCCACTTTCTGGAGCCACCGTTTCTTCTAGGGAAATATATCCCTGTAGTCTGGGCATCAGGTATCATTGTGGTAGAACTTCAGACTTGGTTTTCTTGGCCACAGCAGTGTGATGCGGCGGCCAAGAAAGCCAATGCGATTCTGGGCTGTATCAATAGGAGAATAGTAACAAGGGATGTAATTGTACCTCTCTCTATTCTGCGTTGGTTAGATCTCACCTGGAATATTGTGTACTGTTCTGGGCACCGCAATTCAAGAAACTGGAACGGGTCCAGAAGAGGACCACCAAAACGGTCAACTCCATGCCCTACGAGGAGAGACTTAGGGAGCTGGGGATGTTTGGTTTGGTGAGGAGAAGGTTAGGAGGTGACACGATAGCCCTGTTTAGATATCTGAAGGGATGTCATGTTGGTGAGGGAGCAAGGTTGTTTCCTGCTGCTCCAGAAACTAGGACCAGGAGTCATGGGTTCAAGGTGAAGGAAAGGAGATTCTACCTAAATATCAGGAAAAACCTTCTGACATTAAGGGCTGTTCGACAGTGGAATGCACCACCTTGAAGTGTGGTGGAGTCTCCTTCTTTGGAGGTTTTTAAAGAGAGGCTGGATGGCCATCTGTCAGGAGTGCTTTGATTGTGTGTTCCTGCACTGCAGGGGGTTGGACTTGATGGCCCTTGGGGTCTCTTCCAACTCTATGATTCTTGGAGACGGGTGATCGTAGAACCGGGTCAGATCAGCTACGTCCTGTTTGATGCTCACAGCATCTCCACTCCACCAGGGAAGAAGCTGTACTGAATCAGAAATTCCAGTTCTGAGGGTGACAAAACTGGGACAGAACAAGGATGAACTCAGTGGCAGTGGGGAGTTGCTGGGTCGAACCTAGTACTAAACTGAGTCGACTCTGCCAGTGGGGAATCGCCCTTGGTGTGGGAAAGAAGTCGACGCAGTTGGAGGTTATTTATAATCCTGCCCAGCTGGTATTTCTGCCTTGGTCTGCACTGCCCAGCAAGTCTTGGAGAGTCAAGAGCTTAACTGGAAATGGGGGTTCAGCGGCAGAACCTGCTTCGAAACGTAATCTCAAGTCTCAGCCTCGGAAGCGGAGAAGCAAAACGATGCGTCTTCCGCACAGCTCAGAGAAGGACCGCAAAGCCGAGACACTCGTCCGCCCCATTTGACACCGGTATCCTAAACCCAGCTTGTCCCGCCCCCCCGGCCAGGAAATTTCCACGCGACGCTTGAAAAATAGCCTGTTTTATTTCAACACTCTTTGACAAAGTTGGTCACCTTGTTATAAATTACCCCGAGCAGTGTGAAGCGACGTCGTACAGCTGTTCGAAATGTTAAAACAACCAAGTTATAACTTGAAACTTTGCTCTGGTTATCTGAAGGAGCCCTTTCCCCCCAATTCCTGGCTTACATTTTTCCTGCACGCTCTCCAAAGACCTGCGGTCTCTGAGGGCTGACTAGTTCAATGGGTTGCCAACTCTGAGTCGGGAAATTCCTGAAGATAAGGAGGGAGGGGGAGCCAAGGAAATGATGGATTTGGATAGCAGGAGGGCATCATCTGGGTATAAGGCCATAGAGGCACCCTCCAAAGCAGCCGTTTCCTCCAGGAAAGTTGGCAACCCTACTCAGTTCAGTGTCTCTGGCACCCGCTGTGTGCACTTAGCTAGAAAGCAGGAAGAGTAAATACGAGCTAGAGGATTTCCTGAGAGCAGAAATGAATCTGCATCGATTGCACGATTAAAGACCTAATTGCATGCCGCTTACAAGTGAAAGAAGGCAGTTTCAAAGAAAGAATTGGAACAGGGACAGATATGAGGAAGAGGAGAAGAAGAAGAGTTTGGATTTATATCCCTCTTTCTCTCCTATAAGGAGACTCAAATCTCCTTTCCCTCCCCATCCCCACAACAAACACCCTGTGCGGTGGGTGGGGCTGAGAGAGCTCCGAAGAACTGTGACTAGCCCAAGGTCACCCAGCTGGCATGTGTTGGAGTGCACAAGCTAACCTGGTTCCCCAGATAAGCCTCCCCAGCTCAAGTGGCAGAGCAGGGAATCAAACCCCGTTCTCCAGATTAGAGTGCACCTACTCTTAACCACTACGCCACAAAACCTCCCCAGCCTCTCTCAAAGAAAACTATGGGCCTTCCTTTGCCTTTTATATGACTCCTTCCAGCCACACCCCTGTCCTGGCTCCCTTCCCTTACTCACAAGTAAGTCCATGCTCCTCAGGAGCAGGGTATTACACTAGAGGAGGCTGCTCTCAGAAATTGGGAAACGGGTCTCTGCCACTAGCACAGCTGTGGTTGTTCTTGCTCACTCATTTCTTTTGGAGGCTTTAGGTCAGTGGTGGCGAACCTATGACACGGGTGCCAGAGGTGGCACTCAGAGCCCTCTCTGTGGGCACGCGCAGATTCCCCCCCACATCTTGGCTGGCCTGGGCCACTGGGCTCAATTATTAGCATTAAACCTAAGACCTCGTTTTGTGGAGGCAGTGTAGGTAACCCTGTTAAGCGCTGTTAAACCCCACTGATTTTCATGTGAAGAACTAAAGCGCGATCCTTTTCCTGGGAGTAAGCTCGGTTGCTGGCTATGGGGCTTGCTTCTGAGTAAACCCTCCTAGGGTCATGATTCACCCGTTGGAAGAGATGCATGGGGGCTTCAAAGCTCCCGAGTAACGCACGGCTCAGAGCCAACTGGTTTTTCTAAACTAAAACCTCAGTATTCAGATTAAATTGCCGTGTAGGCACTTTGCAATAAATAAGTGGGTTATGGGTTGCAATTTGGGTACTCGGTCTCGAAAAGGTTCGCCATCACTGCTTTAGGTTAAGGTGTGGGAATACCTGGATTTCTTCCAGAAGAAAAGGCACACAGCTCAGGCAGAGTTATGAGGGGGAGGGTTATGGGTCAGCCCCCCAGCACCTGTTGTGCACGCACAAATATCAATCATTGCATTTTGCTCACTCTTGGAAACGCTGGGGATTCTCTGATCTATGGCGTGGGAAGTTCCGAAGAGGGGGAAATGTGTGCGACTGAAATTCTGGCCCACGTGTGCTCGACCCGAAGAGACCAAACAGGTGCAAAAGCTCCATTCCCTGAGTTCCATGGGAAAGCTGCTGCCATTTACATTAACAGTTTTGACTGCAATGAATCAAATACACTGAACTGATATAAGGAGCTACGGATGCCTATTACTGATGGCGTTCAACGGCTGCTGGAACCGGACCTTATCAAAGTTCTGGGAAGACTGGATGGGGCTAGAAAAAGATGTAGAGAAGGTTTCAGTTTAAAACTGTAAATGGCCAGCTCAGAAACAATGGCGTATCTAGTGGGGGTTCAGGGGACAGATGACCCATTTGCCTGAGTCACATGGGGGCGCATTTTGGTTCATCGTCCCCCTCGTGGTGCTGAGTTAACATCATCTAATAATTGCTGCAGATGAAACTATTAGGGACAACTTGGTAAAACTAATATCTTGTAGTAGAATAGACAGCCAGGAGCAGCAGTGGTGTAGGAGGTTGAGAGCACGTGTATCTAATCTGGAGGAACCGGGTTTGATTCCCAGCTCTGCCGCCTGAGATGTGGAGGCTTATCTGGGGAATTCAGATTAGCCTGTACACTCCCACACATGCCAGCTGGGTGACCTTGGGCTAGTCACAGCTTCTCGGAGCTCTCTCAGCCCCACCTACCTCACAGGGTGTTTGTTGTGAGGGGGGAAGGGCAAGGAGATTGTAAGCCCCTTTGAGTCTCCTGCAGGAGAGAAAGGGGGGGATATAAATCCAAACTCTTCTTCTTCATATTTCAGATGCCCAATTCTCATTTTAAAGGCTCCCACTGTGTCAGAAATCTCCCTGCATTCAGAAAATTAGCAATCCAGGGAGTAGAGGTCTTTGCCTGAGGAGCTAATTTTCTCCTTGCAAGCTGTTTTTAATTATGGGAGCAACCCAAAACCTGATGTTCCCACCACCGCCTGCAGGTTAAAGTGGCGCCATCTCTTCTGCCAAGGTAGGACTCTAACGCTTCCTTCCCCTGAATGGGTAGGCTGGCCCAAAGATATCCGGAGCGTGGAACGATGCATAATTTCCCCTGCAAAAAACAACAACAACCGGTGCGTGTGTGTGCAGAGGTTGAAGGGCGTTGATTGCTTCCCGGGCAGGGAGTTATCCAATCTAATAGACCAGTCAGGCCCTGACTAGCTTTTGGCAAACCAGCTAGTTAGCGCAAGTGATTTTTAATCCCCCAGAGTTTGGGAAAGATCTGTGGAAATCTTGATAGGCGGGGAACTCCTTCTGCGGACTGGAGCGGATGATTCAGAGCCAGCCGACATCTTCTATTGACGGTTTTGCTTGTTGTAACAACTGAGTGTCGTCCCCCCCACCACCACATCACCTGACATTTAATTGCTTAGATATCCAAATATTTGTGTGTGTGGAGAGAGAGAGAGAGAGAAGCGCCTATCTCCTGGCTTCTTGAGTCTGCCCCATAACTGCCTGCTTTACTCATCTTCTGGGCACACCCGTGTTTGCTACAGCTCAGGATCAAGCACGGCTTGGGTTCTGCCCTACTGAAAATCCTGATCTCAGAACAGTAGAATTCTGCAACCTGTGTGCCTCTTGCAAATGTGCCTGCATTCCCTTACATCAACCTATTTTATTCTGCCATCTTTGATATGATGGTGATGGCCGCTAACCTGGATAGCTTCAAAAGGGGCTTGGACAGATTTATGGAGGAGAAGTCGATCTATGGCTACCAATCTCGATCCTCCTTGATCTGAGATTGCAAATGCCTTAGACTAGGTGCTCGGGAGCAGCAGCAGCAGAAGGCCATTGCTTTCACCTCCTGCACGTGAGCTCCCAAAGGCACCTGGTGGGCCACTGCGAGTAGCAGAGTGCCGGACTAGATGGACTCTGGTCTGATCCAGCCGGCTTGTTCTTATGTTCTCATGATAACTCAAAACAGTTATTCTGGCT